>NC_051210.1:77389269-77539993 GCF_015220075.1 Falco rusticolus | reverse complement strand
ATCTAAATACATTTTTTACAGGATGATTTTATTTAAGAAATATTCAGTCACTACTGTATGTTCAGTGTATATATACCTATTTGCATACATACATATATTTATTTGTTTATGTATATAAACATAAAAATGTTCTAAACCAAAGCAAAACTAAGAACCCACAACTCAATAACTTTAAAAAATGCTGAGAGATGAAAATGACTTAAATAAAATGAAACTTGCAAAAGTGCAAGCAGCTGCCATGACTGTTCTGCAATAATTCATATATTTTATTGTTCTGTTTTGTTTTTTAGATAATTAGTTGGTGGCAAAGGAATAATCATGTTGCATGAAAGACTGTGAATTTAATTTCACAATGAAAGCTGAACATTGTATCTACTGTGAGTTGAAAGGACAAATAAAATCTGTTAAAGGGCCAGACTCAAAAGAAATTATATGCCCACAACACACTGGTTTTGGAGTTTTTCTTTTCTATAAGAATGTTGGTCCAAATTTTTGTGTTTTCAAAAGCAGCGATGTAAAATCTTTATTTCTGTTTATTTAAATGTTAATTTTAAAGCTCTGTCTAAGATTGTTTTGATGAGTGAAATGATCAGGGAATGAACTATCATTTTGATGGAAATGTATTTCAGCAGAACTCATGATGAAGTAATAAATACTCTTAATGCTTTCAGCAGGACTATTCCCCTAAGTATTAAAGCTAAGTTCTTGTGCACATTTCCAGGTTCAGAGGTTTCATTGTTCTGAAGGAGTGAATAGCACCCTGGTAATGGAAAAGAACTGAAAAAGAAAGAAAGAAAGAAATCTCTGTTATTTACAGGCAATAATGCAAAGACAAACATAAAGCACATTCACACACAAGAGAACCACATGAGTCCTAGACTATAACAGTTAAGCTGAATTTTCACATTCCTTTCTTTTCCCATTTGTGGCTTCAACAGTAACTATAGCCTTTCTATCTTGATGTCACCAGCATTTTAAATAACACCTATCAGCAGGATCCATAGCAAGCTCCACAAAGAAAGTAGTTTCAAAGTTGTGCTAAAAAACCCCACCAGTTTCTGAAGCACGTTTGTTTTGTTAAGTGATGATGTATGCTCAGGCGATAAGGATCTCACACCCAGGGAGGCAGCTTCAACAGACAGTTGTCATGGTGTTATTTTCTATGGACGGCTTGCTTGTTCAAGTTAAAATGTCATGTCTCTGTAGTTTTAAGGAAGGGCAGGGGGCACGTGTCTGACCAATATGCTGCAGCGGGGTGGAAGTCTCATTTGCCTGAAGCCTGAGATGCATGCTTGTTAACTCTTCAAATGTCACTGCAGCCTCTAAGAGGCAGGTAATTCCTGTGTGTTTACTGTGCACACTCTGGAGTAGAGCTATCCTTCAGTCATCTCTCTGTTTGCAGAGTTTGGGTAGTTTCCTTAGGCATTTCTTATCTTGGCAGATGAACAACGCTGGCTTAGAAACTAGTCAGTTCTTTTCTCAACCAAGGCATTATATGTTTATTCCATTCTTGGATTAAAAAAAAAAAAAAACAAGGCTAAGAAGATGTTCACAAAAGTATTTTTATCATGCCTGATTTCAGTTTTGCTCATAAATCACACTTTGGCATAATTTAGTTTTACACATAAACGTGAGCTCTGTTGAAGCAGAACTGTCACTGCTTGCAGGTGCAAAAATGATGCTGGGTCCAAAACCAGTACCTCTCTCCAGAGATCTTTTGCTCAAATTGGTCTACATATCCAATGTTACTCCTAGATGGTTTTCCTCTAGCCATAAGGTAGCCAGTGCAGTGAAATGATCCACCAACTCAACAGCATAGAAAGAATAGATCACCAGATTGTGATCTGTGTTATGCAGGCTTTTCTGCATAACCTGATTAGATCTGTATCAGGGGGAAAGAAAACATGGTTTTGGGAGAGGACAGGGCAAAAAAAGAAGGATGAACGAACTTTTTTTGTTTGGTGGTTTTGTTTTGTTGGGGGTTTTTTGGGTTTTTTTTAACCTTCCTGGTTTAAAAAGCCACCTTCCTGGTGTCTTATAATATCCTAGAATATTTAGGTTGGAAGGGACCTTTAAAGATCATCTAATGAATCCCCCTGCCACGGGCAGGGACATGTTTCTCTAGACAGATTGGCTTAAAGCCCTGTCCAATATGACCTCAAACACTCCCAGAGACGGGGCATCCACGAGTTCTCTGGATAACCTGTTCCAGTGCCTCACCACCCTCATAATAATAATAATATAAATAAATAAATAAGAATAGATAGATAAATAAATAAATAAATGCTTCTTTATATCCAACCTAAACATACCCTCTTTCAATTTAAAAGCAATACCCCTTTTCCTGTCACTACAGGTCCGAATCCCTCTCCATATTGCTTATAACTCCCCTTTAGGTATTGAAAGACCACAATAAGATGTCCTCAGAGACTTCTCCAGGCTGGCCAACTCCAAGTCTCCCAGTCTTTCCTTATAGGAGAGGTGTTCCAACACTCTGATCAGTGCCCCTCCTCTGGACTTGCTCCAACAGGTCCATGTCCTTTCCCAGGGGACCCATAGCTGAAATACAGAAAAAGTATTTAGGTACTTCACAGTGCAAAGAGGTGTTCCCTTAGCTTTTTCACACTACAGTGCAAACAGGTTCAAATCAACAGTTAGTCATCTGAGCATGTTCGAAAGTGTCTCCAAAACATGCTGTTATAGACAGCTGGACAGTTTCCATATCTGCCCTGAAACTCCAGAAACAGAAAACTTTATGGAGCTCTACTGAAGCCAGCAGAACCAAGCTGACCTACCCAGAACAAGGTTGCCCCTTTCTCTTACAGATTAATATTTTAAACACTCTTCCCCTTGTAGTAATTCTGTGTATAAAAATGCTTGGTTTACATCCGTTCTTTGAGTATCATACAGCCCTTCCTATTAAAACAAATAATTGATACATCTAACTGGTTTCAGCAGAGAAGAAAGGAGTAGGTGGTCTCATTAAGAACCCTTGTTTCACAAGAAAAGCATTTTTCATTGTCTTTACCCAGTGATATAAATGACCTTTGCCTCGGAATTAATGAATGTATAAATCTTTCATAATATATTTTAATGTCCTGCTGGTAGTAATCTTTATTATAAAGCAAAACAAAACAAAACAAAAGGATTTGCAAACAAGAAATCTATTATTAAAAGCGTATGAACCTTGCACTCTTATGAACAAGAGTATTTTTTTATTCTACATATCTTATGTAGTAATAGAAGCTGATGTTTTCTTTCTTATTTTTTTAATTATCCAAACAGCAGTCTACTTCCTTGTACCACATAATGTTATCTCTCCAAATTGAGATATTATACTAAGTTTTCACTCAGATGTGTCTGCCAAGCACACACACATACACCCCCAAATAAAATCAAAAGCTTCCACAGTCTTCAAACATTTCTGTCTCGAAAAGTTGCATGAGTTGCATGTGTTTAAGTATTTTCATTTATATCATATCTTAGTCTGCGTATCTGATTTGCACCAGACACAAAGTACTGTTCTGGCTAAGATTCCTTGAGGACTCTGATCTACAACTCTGTACCCTGAACACAGCTAGAAGGCTTAGGCCAGCAGTGATGCCTCATCTCTTATCTATTGCAACACTGACGCAAAGAACGAGAGATCAGATTTAAGACATGATTTTTTTTTTCCATCTGAGTTAATTCAAGCCTATATCTCTAATTTCTTTGGTGAGTTGATTTGATTCTTCATCTTTTTTTTTTCTTTTTTTTTTTTTTTTTCTTTCCAGTCATTCTGTGCCACAATGTCAAAAAAGGAAGACAGATGAGTAGAAAGTCCAGGATTCTGATTACTACATAAAAGGTTATTTATCTAAATAATAGTGGAGTGCTGTTTGCTTGCTGTCTGTGTGCTATACCTAATTCACTACGCAGGACATGAGAAGAGAATTAGTACCTCAAACTGGCATCAAGTGCTCTCAGCACTGAGAAACCTGAATCTCAGTTCTTGAGTACACAGAACTGGAAAAAAAAAAAAAAAAAGGCTGAAGGTAATGAGTCTGCAGTACTTTTCCTTGGTTTCCATGCTGAGTAGTTAAGGAACACATTGCCTGTTACAGCTAGGACCCCTGCCCTGAGAAAAGTTCAGGGCATAAGAAGGAGACAGCGATCATCCCACCTTTTATAGAGTAATTTCACAGGCAGAATCCAGGGACTCAAGTTTCAACCCAATGATGTGATACAGGAATTGAGCCTAACTGAGCACCTATTGATTGGGCCAGGATGAGCAGAAAGACGTGGCAATCCCTGTCTCCCCTAAGTTAGCCAGAAGTGAACTCCATCTGCTCTGTTTCAGCAATGCTGCTGTTCAAGTCCCTTTGTGCCAGGAGAAATAAAAATCTTATCATCTTTCCTAATTCCCAGGGTAAACATGAACTGTTTTAGATGGGGAATGGGTAAGATGGGTGATATTTTCTCATGCCTTTGAAGCTTTTTCACTGAGGAACAGATAATGTATACATTATAAAATGAGAAAACAACTGTTACTCTTTAGTAATGTTAGTCTGCAGTTAAAATACTTACCTGGTAGGGACTAATTTACAATGCATAAAGCTTCCAATTTATTAATTATTTAGTTATTTAGTTCTATAAATTATTGTTTGATTTTCTCTTGCATATAAATATCTTGTTTTCGCTTCTATTCTTCCATTTTCATCATCTCTCCTGCGTGTTCAATGATCCCTTACTGGAAAATGAACCAAAATACTTAGAAGCAGACACGCACTACCTTATGTCTACCCGTCCTTGCTGCATATGATACTGTTCCAACTTTTGCTGCTCTCTTTTTTATTTATGTGACTGAAGAGCTTTTTTGTTATTTGTTTTAATACACTTTGAAAGGCCTAACTCAGCTTGCCTGTTGGCAATTCTTACATTATTTCTACACTTCGTGACCTCTAAGGTGTACCTTTATTTGCTGATCAATCTTTTTTTTCCCTTGATTTCTCATAGGCTTTATGCTTACTCTTAATGTCCTTTTCGAGGTGGCTATACATCCAAATACATTTGGAAATCTTTCCTGAAAGTTTTGTTTTCACTTGCTTGATGTGCAAGTTTCAGATAACTTTTCGCTGCTGACTTAAAGGGTTTGGAGGAACCTGTCACACTGCAAGCCCCTGAACTCTTTGTTTCCATTGACTTCACTTACTTGTTCATGTAATTTGTCAAAGTTTTCCTTTTCAAAACTGAGTAACCCAGCTGAAGACCTGCTTTTGCTTATATTCTATTTAATTCCTATTCAATCAATTTATGACTGCTGACTTCAAGGGTATTTCAGTATTATTATTATTTTCAGTAAGTGTACAGGATTAGAGAAGTGTTTGGCAGGCTAGTTGAAGCAGGACCAGTAATTCCAGCTGGGCATCTGTAAATCATTTTCATGTCCCTTGTGCATGTGGAGATCAACACTACTTCATATGTTTGTCAAACATTTGTATTTGTGGAAATCATTGAAATTATTGTGCAAATGTCACAAAGTCTAGGCATGTAGATGGTATCTATGTGTTTATGATACTGCTGGTTGATTATAAATGGTGACAGAAAATGGTGCTTTTAGGATAATCTGGATCTTCCATTCATGACTTGCAGCTGAATTGTATACATATGCATTCCATACAGTGAGAATAAATGGGGTTTAATGCAAAGTTACATAAGTGTACAAGAATTCAGAGGGGTTACAGTCCCTAACCCTGCACTATATGACATATATGTATATGTCTTTGCCTTGCCTCTTTTGTTCAGGGCTTTCTATAGTTATGTTTACCTTAGATGGTGTAACATTACTGGCATGTTATGATAAGGACTGTAACTTCATATGCTGTGATCTGTTATAGTTTTGAGACTGCATGTCCCCATTGTGTTTCTGCTGTCAGCGCAGCCTCTGCCAGCTGCCAATCACACATGCTACACACATACACAGCTCACTTCTGGAGAACCACGCATCCATCCACCTTGCAAGTGGTGGCTTCAGATGGCATCCTGCTGTGTGACTTTGGCTCCGGTTGCATTGAAGGGGAAACAATTTTGCCTATACCAGCTGGGCACTAGAGTTTTTTGTTTCCATAAGACTCCCAGTATAGATGCAAGGCAAAGAATTTCTCCTTTGCACTAATTCACTAAAGTAGTCATACTCGATAAGCTTGCCTTCCTGATCAAATTCTTCAGTAAGGTGGGATTCACCCAGCTGCTGATGTTTTCATTGTACATCTACACAGCTGAGACAATCTTCTGAAATTCTTGTTATATTCCATGGAAGGAACCAATCATTTTTAAAGTGCATCACGCATCTTGTCCTAAAACAGGTTTTTAACAGAAATCTAGTGAATTATGCTCAAAGTGCCTGTTTCTTCTTATTGCCTGTGGAAAGAACCTGGAATGACTGGTTCTGACGGTGCTATCTACTATGTAGACATCTGAAATTAGATGCCATGAAACCTTCCCTTCACTTTTGACTTCTTTTTACATCTTGTACCCTGTTTTCTGCCATGCTTACATCCACTTACATGTCTAGCTCTAAGAAATATTCTAACTTTATTTAGATAACTATTTGAACATAACAGATGCCCTGAAATGACTGCAGCAAGTCATTTTCGCAGTCACCATTGCTGCTGGCATGTCCATTGCTATTTCAGACATTACCAGGTTTTCTAGTTTGTGCTTTTAAAGGCAGAAGAATGCCAACAAACAGAATTGCCCCTACAGAGATCTATAAAACCCATACAAACAAACAAAGCCCCTAAAAAAAACCCAAAAAACAAACAAACAAAAAACCCAGGAAAACTGCAAACCTTTATCATTATTTTATCAGTCTTTGTTGACTCCCTTAAGTCCTGCCAGCTTGATTTTCTAAACCTCCTGTTCAGGTTCAGCCTATTTTTAAGCTTAGGGTTCAACTGTCCACAAGCTGGTTGAGAAGCTGGGCTCACCTTGAACTTCTGAGGCTGCTGTCTACTGATTGCATGCTGCCCCAGAGAGAGCTGTGCAAGTCAAAACCCCCAAGCAGCTCGACCGCCTAGCCATAGACGAAAAGGAACATTCACTTACCTGCAAGGCAAAAAGGATTTATTCTTTTCTCACCAAGGAACAGGTTGAAGGTTTAACGGTTGGTCCCTGTTGGCATTTGAATGTGGTTGTGCTCTTCAAGAAGCCTGTGCAGCATCAGGTCTGTTACTATGTCACCTTGCATACCATTAGTTTGTTCCATTTTTATGGCAGTAAGTCAGACCACAAGGGAACTTTCACCACTTTTTGAATGCTTGAAAAATGAGAAAACTCTAAAAATTTGGAATGAAGGAGTCTTTGAAATTGCACTTTTTTTCTCTCACTATGAATTGCTTCTCTTCAAATCTTGTTCAGCTGGAAAACATTTGCAGGGAGTTGAGAATAAAATTGTACATTACAGAAATCAGCTTTTAAGTATGGAGCTTTGGGTGCTGTCTCCAAGTTCTTCCCTTTTTACCTGCCCAGGGAAAGGAAGCAGAACTATTTTAATTCATCCCAAGGCAATCAAGGGATCAGTCAAGCACTGACACAATAAAGAAGGTGTTGCAACACTAGTGGTCAAACAGGCCTCCCCTAACCTAATCTTACCTGTCAGAAAGGAGGCATTAGTCTAAAAAGCAGTAAATTCACTTACCCTAACAAATGGGGGGGGGGGAAGGATGTGTGTTTGACAAAAGATGCAGAAGTGAAATTGGAAGACAAACAATTGAACAAACAAAAAAGATACGTAATTAGGCTAAAATTAATATTTTATGCAACGTGTTTAATTTGGAGAGCTCATCTATTCATTGACATCTTTGCAAAAATGCTTGCATTAAAGGAACATGGAAAATTTATTGGGTGGGCCAAAATGAAATTTCCAGCTTTTCAGGTCACTCAGCCTCATGCATCATTACATCTTCATAAGCATTATAACTTCAGTGACACGGTATGGATGTTTACCACTGAATCAACGAAGAACTGAACCTTCTTTTCTGTTTCCTTCCCAACCATTATGCTCCTTGTGTGTGTGTGTGTGTCTTTGTGTTTTTCTTGGCTTTCCACCCGACTCTGAGTTCTACTGTGCCACACCGTTATTAGCATGATGAGAGGAGACAGCCTGTCTAGCTCTCCCCGGTCTTAAAAAGACTGGTAAAGAAAAGGGGCCTGACTAGATAAGCCAGATGACACCCCAGACCTGGGAAGTGAGCCAGGGTCCAGAGCAACATCTGCTGTGGCCAGGCTGCCAGCCCAAAGCATCCATCCATGACTGACCAGTCACCCTGGATCCTGAGAACATCCACAAGCGCTTTATTTCCCCTACCTTTACCATTCCCTCATTTTTTCCCTGCTGCTGTCTAGTGTTTTGACAAAGGCAAGGGAAATGACCATAGTTCACAACTCAAAATTAAATGCGAAAACCAACCCTTTCCTCCTCACCAAGAAAGAGTTCTTGACAAAATAAGAGAGTCTAATGTCACCCTTTGTTCTAAATAATGTGGCACATTTTTCATATCCACTCAATTTTGGTATAAGATTTGTTTTCATTCTTTGAGTGTTTGTGGTTAATTCTTCCTATTCAGGGACAGATGTAGCATGGATTCTAATAAGGAGGTTGTCTCGATGTGGCTTTGAAAACAGTGTTGCACTACAGGGGTACCATCTGCTATAGTAAGCAGAACCAGTATAGAAGATCTAAAGCCCCATTTTCCAACTGGTAAATAAACACTTGCTATTCAGACTGTATCTAAAATTTGGGATGAATTTTTGTAACGTATTTTCCATCAGCTGAAATCCATAAGTCATGCTTGACTGTTTCTGTGACAGAAGCATCTTAAGATATTTTTCTGTCTGGAGCTAATTTATTCTATCTAAACTAGAAAAATATAAGAAGCCACCGCAAACTTCTCTCTTCTGTCATTTGTTCTCATGACAAAAATTCATAAACTGGGTTTTATTCCTGGGGGAATGCAAGCAGAGCGGGGGGGGGGGGGGGGGGGGGGGGAAGGAAGATGTGATGTGAGTAGAGGTGGAATAACTTAGTTACAACTTTCATCCACTGAGGATTTCTCTATACAAGGGATTTGTTTTGGAATCCTGCTCCTCATGTGCATTTTATTTAAACTTGAATCTGTGCTGGGAGGACATCTAGTTGTGCACTTTTCCTTTCCCTGCCCAGTTTTTTTACAAGGAGAAGGATAAGTCATGACTGAAGCCACACTGCTCTTCAGTGTGGACAAGGAGGGGAACAGGACTGTGGGACAAACCACAGAGTGCTGCTACCATCATGGGAATCAAGCTGTCTGCTCAGGCTGCCTGCCAAGAGGGATCAGGGAGGGAAAACTGTCACTGAAGTACAATCCAGTCAAGAGGTACCTTGGGGAGAACCCAGGTAAGGTGTGGATCCATTCCTGATAGCACTTGAAAGCTTGATCCAAGATGCCCTAAAGCCAATATAAATACAGAAATTGTTTTCAGGGGGTGCTTGAAGCAGTGTGAACTCACCACGCTGAAATAAATGGGATAGAATCAGTTACAGGAACTTGAGGGGTGAGAGGAGTGACTCCTAAGGGCCTGAAGAGTATTAAGAATAATCAAAAAGGAGGGGACAGGAGAGCAGGAGCTGGGTTGCAGATGTTTGCTTGCTCTGAAGAATAAAAGTAGCAATCTCAAAAATCGATAGTCAGCCTTATTAAAGGTGAGCTAGGTGCTTTCACTCTGAGGTTTTATTTGGTTGTATTAGGCTTAGATACTTCACAGGTCAGGTATTTCAGACCCAGCATCTCTAGAGACCCTCTTCTTGTATTGCAAAGCGTTCTTTATAGAAATCTGCCATTGTTTCAAATGTACTTTCTAGGTCTGAGTTGGAGGTGAGAAAGTGAGAGAAGGGGGAAAGAAAAGGGGAATAAAAGGAAAGAGAGAAAAGAAAGAGATCAAAGATGAAAAGGAAGAGAGGCAGGGAGGGAAGAAAGAGGGGAAATGGAGGAAGGCAAGGGTCTCCTTGTTCCAGGACAATGTATGTCTTCTCATTTTTGATTTTCAGACTCATTCAATTTTTCTCTCAGACCATGTGCTTCTAAAGAACCTTTACAATTTCCCTAAGGTGAAAACCTCCTCTTAGAAAGCTGCAGTGAATATTATCCCAGGGTCTCAAAAATGCCAATAAGAGAACAAATAATATTTGTTCATAATAGTGCTCAGTGCAAACCATGACTGATTAGTGTTATGTGTGACATCAACAGAGACAGTAATCAAGGTTACTTTAGCATTGATTTTTTACAGAGGTGAAGCCTCTTTGATGTATTACTCCATCAACACCTTCAGAGCCAAACTTTGCACATGAAATTAATCCCAATTAATTAGAACATTTGTAGATAGTACTGGGCTCTTTTATGTTGCAAAATAAATATTAATTCAGTGGCATTTTTTTCACCTTGTGTACCTTGTGTGGCTAGGAAGGGAAAAAGAACCCTATTGATCAGTGCACTAAAATAACGTTAGAAAGATTCAGCACCTGAGGTGGTCTGAGAGGCAGCTCGCCTGGAATCAGCTCAAGGACTAACAGAGAAATCTGGGAAACTGGAACTGAATTGTATTGACTTCACTGGTACACGCAGTCATGGAAATAGTATTGTTTCCGATATATGAAAGGAGGTAAAGTTACCCTTGATATTTTCACAAAATTTATGTAACACTGCACTGTGATGCTGCCCTACAGGGAAGGTATGCCCTGACGGCACTGGACCAGAGGTATCCTTGCAATTCAGAGGAACGTAAGTTCAGGAACTTCTGCTAGTATTAGTGACTGTTTTACTAGCCACCATGATGAGTAAATTCCTGTGACTTATGTTGGACTGTCTTTGATTCATCTCCTCTGGAAAGGGAAGAAGCCATGTGGAACACCACTGCCTCTTCAGAAATTGACCCCAAATCCTGCTTACTTGTGTGGTAACATTTTCTTCTGATTCCCGGAGCCTGGGACCCTGATTCTGATTCCCAGAAGAATGTGGTATGGGACTGGGAGGAAAGACAGACAAGGCAGAAAGGATTCCCTCTATTTGCTACTTTAGATGTTTAATACCCAATGTAATCCTCCCCTGCTGGCACATGCTTCATCATACTGAATATATAGGGAACTTTGACCATGAACTCCTATTCTCAACTTGGACTTTTGAACCCACTGCACTCAGTCAACATAAATCCCAGTCTTAGCCTCAGATGCAGTCTTCCATCTTGATTACTTAGGTGCGAAAAGGGTGTAAGAAAACTACACCGTTTTTTTCAGCATGTGTTGCAAATCAGAATCGTGTGGCTATAGTCAGTCTCATTTTTCACTGTGTCAAAACAAAAACAAAAACAAAAACAAATTAACAGTTAGAAACATTCAGCTTTAAACATCAAATAAGTTGTCAAAATCCTGCCTAGGAAAAGTAACAATAAAGACTCTGTAACTTGATTAGGCTTTTTGGAACCTCATCAAAGGATAAATAATTGAGTCCTTGCATTATTACAGTAAGGCTTGGATGGCCATTTCCTCACAAAATTTACTCATCACACAGCAGTATCCCAGGAACAATAAATCCTTTTCTACAGCCCATTATGCTCTGAAAGGAAGAATCTGAGACCATTCCATGCTCACATCCCAGGCTATGCTATCTGAGTGGCAACAGAGAGGTGAGCCAGTGGTCCCATCCTGCGGGAGAAATGCAGAAATGCAAAGTGGTGTAGAACAGGCTGCAAGAGAAGGTGACTTCAGTGAGTCAGTCCTTCCTTCTAAAACAACTGAGAGCAAAATCAACTGGGGAGTAGATTCCCAGTGACTTCAGAGAGTATAGGAATCTGAGCATAGGCGCCTGAGGTCCCTGCTGCTGTGCGGTGACAGCTGTGGCAGGGGCTCTGCAGGAGCCTGTGCTGCCTCAGGCACATAGTCAGCACTATTAGCATTAGCCTGAAGCAGCAGTAACTCCTGCTGGGATATCTGTCCCTGTATGCCAAGGATCATCATGATGGCAGGGATCCTGGCTGCTCCAAACTCCAATTCAATCCCTCGATGTTACCCTTAATGGGGACCCAGATAAAACTGAAGGGTAGAACAGCCTGGAAGCAACTCTAACACACACTGGTACCCAGAACATCAACTAAATTTCTTATTGTCAGCCTGCTTCCTTAATCAACAGAGTAAGCCAACAGGTTTAGTGTAAAGGGGAATAAAGGACCTGATCCTGCTTCTTCTACGATGGCTATTCATTCCTGAGCACACAACGAATCCCCCCTGGAGAATCTGGATTTAGATTCCTGTCCTTTACAAGTATGTAGCACAATAGGAATGGAGCTTATTGCATAAACTATTGGAAACTACAGTGGTGGAGTCACGCTGATATAGAATGAAAATTAAACTGGATAAGTAGAAAGATGATGGGTAGTTGACTACCCACCGGTTTGTATTGGTGACTGAATTCTTCTAGTGAAACATTCTGAATGTGGTTATATGTTCATGTAATATCCCAAACAATGAGGATCTGTACATGGCAAAAATGTTACTGCTGATAATAAGGATGATGAAAGACAAAGAGAGATGGTCTGGATTTCCTTAGTATCACAGCAGTTTTATACTGTGGACCTCTTGTTAATTTACCTCTGATTCATAGCAGTGTACACAAGAGGAGAAACAGTCTATGCATATATACGGCATTAGTATTGTGAGTGTATCCATGTCTTTGGATTTGCATGTGAATATGAAATAATTCTATGCAAGTATGGGATGGAATTTAATTGTTTTCTTAAACAATATATCCTTATCTTTCTGGAAGCAGTTCAGACCATCAAAGAGTTGCTGCTGATGAACTCACTAATTAGTTTCCAATACTTAACCTTGTATTTCGCTTCATTACTGGTGCTCTGCTCCCTCTAGTTTTACATTTGGTATCAGAAAGTTCATTTAGAATCTAGTCAATCTTCCAATGCCAGCACTGCACTTTAAATTTTTCATTCAGTAAGGACACAATGGGAATAATGTTTGTATCTGTCAAGGAGATGCATGAAAACTTTTGAGTTGCATTGTCTAGAGAAAAAACACCCAACAAAACAAACAACCAAAAAAGAAAACCCAAGAAGATGGGACTCAAAAAAAGAGTAAAATAGAATTAAGTCACCAAGGACTGACTGGCTATTATGATAAAATAAGTTATAGGCAACCAACAGGTTTATAAAAACAGAAAGCTGAAATCCTTAGGTTAAGATTTTATTTTAAAATGACACCATCAAGTAATTGTTTTTAATATAATTTATTCCCTTTAATGCTTCATTGTTTGCATTATTGTCTTAGAAGATAGGAGATAAATGTCTCCAAAAAGGAAAGAAGTGGCAATCCAGTGTTTAATGTCAGTATTGCATCTGACGATCTGCCCATGCATGAAGTGCAGGAAATCTCGGTCTCCTTTCAAGCTGGGGAGTGCGCAGGGGCTTCCATCCTGCTCTGTAAAAAAGAGCAATATTGAGGAAGTGAAAATGTTTCATTCTGGTCAGTCCTGTGCTGTCTAGTTTGTGTAACTTCAGTTTTTGAAACCAATTCACATAAGAAATAGGGTCTAAAAGCACACATGAGAATAATTAACCGACAGAGCAGCTGAAGGTTCTGGTGGACTCTCGTTCAGTGGAGATCTTTAAATGAAGGTTAGAGGTTTTCTGTTTTGTCTACAGAGAGATGTGCTCTCAGACTTGGAACAGGATCAAAGTCAGGAAGTTCCCTAGCTAGCATTATTCCAGCCATTGTAATATACCCTGCTGGCCTTACATTTTACAAATCCTTATTTTTGCAGTGTGTGTCTGTACATTGTAGCTCTTCATGTACATGGTTCACAAGGACTATTGTCAGTGATGTTAAGCCTTCTCATGTGAACAGCACATTTGATACAAAGAGGCTCTGCCTCTGCAAGGTGGCCTGGGAACACTTCTGGGCTCTGGGTAAGGTTGTACATCTTGGCTGTGGTTTGCCTCTCGGTTGGAACAAGACCTGAATTTGTACTGGTGCTTTCAGTCTCTTCCTTCCCTTCTGTGCGCTGATTTTCACAGAAGGAAAACAGGCTATCCAGCAGGACCAAAGTCATGGTGGGTCTGGCCAGCTTCCCAGCCTGGATGATTTGGGAAATCAGGACCTGGAGATGTAACATTGGTTATGCCACAGGTCATTAGTTTGGTCTCCATCCAATCACAATATATTTTTCTGTCTTAAATATGTATCCATCATCCTGCTTGGCTCTTTTTAGGCTCAGCCATTATTTCCTTTTCTAGGAGACAGAGAGTACTACAGACTTCCCAGATCTGACTGTGTAGAGTTTAATGCAAATATGTAAGGAATGCCACAAAAGCATTTCCAGTATTCTGTGATGCCTAGACAACTCGGCAAAGAAGTAAGGTGACAGGTGAGTGGGAAGGAATAGAAGAGGGGTGAGAAGGTACGTGATGCAGCAGTATGATTCTAAGCAATAGCTTGAAGAAGTCATGATAAGACTCTTTCCAACTTTGGTATTGAATAAGACAGTTTAGGTACAGTCAGCAGGTTTCCACTCAATTTTTTTCAATATAGAGGTATCAATAAGAGATTGTTGTGACATCAAGAATCCCTGTTGGATCCATTCTTTTATGTGAGAAAAATGTACCATCATCATGTTAATGACTCCCTGGTCAGTTCCTCTGGGTATTTTTCACAATTTACTGAAACCACTAGTTGGACACGACTTCCTTTGGGACTTTATTAACTGATGATATTTTTCTGCTTTCAGGAAATTTTGCCATGGAATTTATTCCGTCTTTTCAACCACACATAAAGTATTTCAGTTGCTTAAATTGTATGTCTCAATGTTGGTATGTTCTGAGAAAAGATGCATCTTGTAATTAAATTAATAACACATTGACTCATGAATTTGATACATTGCACACTACATTTTTACTGCTTAGCAGCGATCATGGAAGGTTCCACTACACCCCAGATCTCCTAACATCTCACTGGGTAGAGTAAAAAGGGGAAGGAATAGGAATAATTTCCTGCTAGGAAGAAATGATAGCTGATTTCATCCGTGGTGCTTAGGACATTCCCTTCCTGTGCTGGATTTGAAGACAAAACTCCTGTTGATTTTTATGTATGTATGAAAGGAGATTAAAAATATGAAGATTGAATTCTAATTTAAATTTTGTTCATTTTTCCTTCAATTTTTAAGTTTTTAAATGGGTCAGAATAGAAAATTCTTGACTTTATCTTCCAATTCTTAGAATTCTAGAGCTTGCCTTAATCATACTAGGAGGACTGGAATAACACCTTTGCTAGTCTCAAACTCCTCAACAAGGGAAATCCTGTTACAGCCATAAAACCTGGGGCAAAATCAGAAACAGCTGTCACTGAGGATCAAAAAGAAAGGCTCTGATCAGATGGAAGAATTGAAAAAATATCCTCTTCTCTTCACTTTTTTGAGCACTCAGATTTGATCTTCATTGACATGAATGCAAAAGCGCATTATAAACTTGGATGGTTGAAATTGCATAAAGTGAATTTCAAATTGTGTATTCATTTGGAATCATCTTAATTTCTAAATCATGCTGTATTAGTAAGTCCCATAGTTTAGAAAAGGGAATGATATGGAAGGAGGGATGTAATTATCTGAAGCAAACAACCAAATGAACAAGCACACATTCAAAGTAAAAAACAAATTACCGTGGACTCTGCAAGATCCTCATATATGAAAGCAAGTTTCACAAAAATAAGGAAATATAAATGCCAGCCATTTGAAATAATAAAGAGAAAGAGGCCAAATCAGAAAATTGGTTCTTTGGAATTAGATAAATTTAATTCTATTGTTTTATAGTTTCCAACCACATGGTGACTATAGTCATCAGCTAGGACTGTTTATCGCTGCCTAATGAACCACTGATGTCTGTGAATCACAGATTTACTAATCCTAACATAACTTATTCATTTCTTTCCCAGTCAAAGGTATTACAGTTAACATTTTTGGGAACTACTTCTTTAACTTTAAAATTGTCCAAGGATAACAATTCAAAAGGTCTTATTCCAGTGCTTAGTATTTGGAACAAATTGCCTAGGAAGGTTTTGTAATTGCTATTATAACAAAGCAACTTCTTGCCTGCTATGAATACCCAAGTTAACCATGAAAAAGTGTGCTATGTATACACACACACACACGTATATACACACGTACTATGCTTACCTACTTGTGCAGTACAAATCATCCAGTTAACTCCAGATTTATGAGTTCACTGTCATTGTACTCACTGAAGAAAAGGAAGAGAAACCCCTTTTGGTTTAGTTAGTATGTACACTGCTTAGCATATTGATTATTGGTTTGTAAGAGGAACTTAAGAGTGAAAAATATTTGGAATAATACCTAAAAAATTCCTAGTCAGGAGTGTCAGATTTGAAACTGCCTCTGAGGAACCATAGGAAGGTCTCACAGTGCTCACTGGATAGGCAACCAACTGGTAGATAAAATCCAATAGTAATTAGTGCTCATGGGTAGGACCAGGCGCTTGGGCTCAGTCATGCACAAGCACTTGGGCATCTCATTCCCACAGACTCCAAAGACTGTTATATCATCAAATCCTTTGAAAATCCAGGCTAAAGTAAATCGCTTAAGGTCACACAGCAAGCCTGTAGCAAAGTGAGAAACTCAACCCAGTTTTGCTGAGGCCTCCTGCAACAACTTTCAGCAAAGGCCATCTTTTTTTTGTCCTTCAGCATGCTTAAGGTTGGGGTCCCTTTGCAATAATTTGTAGACACCAATAAAATTCCATGACACACAGCATTAAAGAAAATCTGCTACTATTTATCCTCACTCCAAATAAAGTAAAATATCTTCCAGAGTTTTATTCTTGCTGGCAGGGTTCTCCCAAAACCCTCTCAGCTGCACATTTTAGATGCAGTATTTAATACTAGCGATGCAGTTGCATTTCCATAATTCAGCTGTTCAATCAAGGTCCTCCACCTTTTTAAATGGGTAAGTCATAAATATGAAAAAAAATCAAACCAAACCAAACCAAAACAAACAAAAAAACCCCAAACAACCAACGGTGTGCAGTCTTTGCTGACTGAATTAAAAGTCTTGAAACTTTCTATGCTATAAGGACTGTGAAGGATTTGGCAGAAATGGTGCTAACAATTAAAGCACCCAGAGACAGATTAAATTTGCTGATGACAGCTCATTTCTGAGATGGTTACAGCAAAAGTCTGATAAAAGCTTATCTGAAATTCACAGTTTTGATGAGGCTTCTGCTTGTACCAGGAGAAAATGAAACACTTTAAATAGCATGTGATCCTAGGGAAAGGTCTACTTGGTATTGCAGAGGGAAGCTAGGCATTCTTGCTGCAGTTAAGATTGTGAAGTATTATAACCCTTTGTTTTCACAGAAGGAATAGTAAGTCTAAACTGTGTCTTGTAAGCGAAACCAAGGGAAATTTCAATCTCTACAAAAAGATTTCAATGCTTAAAAAAAAGGGGAGGTGGGAGTGGGGCAGCGGGAGGAAGCGATATATGTTTGAACTAACAAAAAAAGAAATGCTTTTCCCTCATACATTTATTGGGAGAAATAATCACCCATCTCAGTGCATTGTGAATTCCTTGAAGCCAGACAAAATAACATATTGAGTGGAACATCCCTGGTACTGCTGTGGTGTGAAGTACATTCGCACACGTGGAACATCACAGGAGACCCAGCTGAACCTAGTATAGACCACAACAGGTCTGCGTGGTTCCTGCACCAGAGCCCTGTACCACCAGCTCTGTAGCTCTCTGTAAGACTTTACTCTGGAAAGTTTAGCAGGAAAATGAAAATGCTGTGTCTGGTCCCTTGGGCTGAGCATAAATATGAGGTTTTAATCACTCCATTTGTTTATTATGCTGCTTTTCATAGGTGAAATGCTAGTACGGTGCAAAGCAGAATCATTTCACAGAAGCAGCCAGAAATAGGTAGGCAGATGTTATTCCAGGCAGTAATCAAGACCATGGAGACATTAAATGAAACAGAGCTAACTCAAAATGAACTGATGAAGAAAAACACTTTTGCACACACGGTAGAAATAGACAGTGGGATTCATTGTCGTGGGACCAAGGATTTAGGCACAGTTCTTAAAGTTATTAGATACTAAATGGCTAACATATCCTCTAGAGAGTGTTTTTAAAGGCCTGTCAGAATAATATTAAAAGTCTGTGAGATAAATTAGGAAGGCTATTAAAGAGCATTTTTTCAAATCAGAGCAATGTCTATCTTAGAGACAATAGGTAGAGAACATCCCTAGGAAAAAACCCAAACCAAACAAAACCAAACCACGCTTAGCTTTATCCACAAAGGGGTTTTTGGCACCTTTCTCTGCATGGCCTGTTTGACTCTTGTCAGACTAATCCTGTTTCCAATCTGGGAAGGCAAACTTGTGCTTATTAAGTTCTGCCCCAAAGGACTTAAGAAAAAGGGGGAAGGGACAAGAAGAAAAAGGAGAAGAAGAAGAAGAAAAGGAGGCAGTAATCTTTTTGCATTGGAAACACAAAGTTGGTTAAAGCTGCAGTGTACAGACACCACTTTCTTGTACTGCATTTTATGTATTAGATTACTCACACAGGGATTTAGCTAGAAACATATCTTTTATTAAAATCATATAAATAAAAACATGTCCTTCTGCCCTCCAGCATGTTTACAGATGCATTTATTTATTTTACAGCATTCTATTTAATTAAAGATCTGCTGTTAGAGGAATAAAACTTTCTGAGATGCTTATACCTCCAAGATAAAACTGGGCCGGTTTGCAGTGGCGCAACTGACAGCTAAACCCAAGGTCTGCACGTGTGATTTGTGCAGAACTGTTGCACGGTTGTGTTATCAACTAAACGGGGGCTTACAAAGTCAGTGTTCAGTAAATTTGAATATCTCAGTGGCTGTATCTTGATAGCTCCTTCCCTGTGGAAATAGAGGTGTTTTATTTGTTGGGAAGCACTTCATTTTATTTGATGCAACTCAGCCAGAAATGCAAGAGGAAAATGTGAACATTGGCTTATTTGGCCCTACAGAGAAAACACGAGGAGGAAAATTTGAATAAGCCAAACTTTGTTAGATCTCAAGACATTCAGCTTCTTTGGCTTTGGTCTAGAACTGCCTTCAGTTCATGAGTTAACCCATCCATGGGAAAAAGCTTTTACCCACATCCCAGTGGCCATTCACTGCTCTGCAGTTCTGACTTGTCTGCATCAGTGTTTCATACCAGATAGCTGCCGAGGACTTCACACACTTTTCAGATATACAAAATGTGCCACATTTTCTATATAGTTATTTTATAATCAGTTCTGACTTTCCTCTGGATGAAATATTTTTTTTCTCCTGTAACATTCTGGTTAGATATTTGTTGTTGTTGTTGTTTTTCTTTTTTTCTTGCAAATGCATCTAAGTTTCTGATTTCTATTTGGAGCTGATACATTCATGATGACTTTGAAACCAAAGCTTTTCTTGGGGACATTTTTTGGTTACGAAAGTGAATGAGGAATACAGGGATTTAGTCTTCTGTGTAACAGGCTAACCTCTTACTGCATATATAGGCACTATCTTAAAAAAATAATTTTCTTCATAATTCTTCCACAAATTGAAATTCAACTTTGAAATTCTCAGATATCTGTCCTTCTGTAATGGAATATCAAGATTACAATTCAAGCACTAGAAAAGTAGAAATGAACTATGTAATGCTAGTATAATGCCTTACTGCATAGTAAATATTATATAACATTTAATTACATTACTTCCCCCCCCCCCCCCCCGAATTCTGTGTGAAGCATGGAGATCTAACTTTCTCCACTTTTTTCTCTCAAACTAGATAAAACATTTCTGAAAAAGTTATGGAAAATCATAAGAAACACAAAATTCATTAGCCTAAGAAAAAATCAGACTGAAACAGGTTTATAGAATTCTAAAACCAGAAAAAAAAGGCAGAATTTAAATTTTCAATATATAGTTATCCATTCAATTATAATTATAACGTTATGTTATAATGTTTAATATGTATGTTGAAAAATATGGCAAGGCTTGTCCAGGAAATTTCCCATAGAAACAAATTACTAATCTAGCTTTCCCATATATTTTCTATTGTACATCAGAAAACCACAAATAATAAATTATGTTTGCAAGCTGGATTTGTTTTCAGAAAAGTTCAGACATAGATTAATTCCCCTTTTTACTTTATTTAACTTTTGATATTATTTTTTTTTACTGGGAAAGGGAAACCAAAAAAACAAAACAGAAACCAAAATTACAAACTGAAATTTCTGAGTACATTTGTACTTCAACAAAAAGCAAAAACAACAAAAAAAACCACCCAAACTCAAACCTGCTTGCAAAGAACAGCATTATTATATCTCAGAATGTGAAATTATAATTTCATTTCACTACACCTATACACGAATACATGTGAACAGAGACACATAAAGGCAGAGTAGTCACAGGAGGAAAATGCCATACTCATTACATGATGGGCATACTCCTCATTGTAGTTTCTTGTGCATCAACAATAACCTGGTTTTATAAGCAGGATAGTCAAAAAAATCCATACATCTGCAAACAAATGCAAGAATTTAGTATTTAAAAAAACCCCAACATTGACTTTGTTGCATTACAATGTTTTGAGAGTGTCTTCATTTGCTGTTATTTATGAATGGGCAGACAGCAGCTCAACAGCCAAGTGATCAGAGAAATATGTATGAATGAAATAACAGTAATCAGTGTTAGCTGCTGAAATAAATATTTGCACCAAGTGACTGACAGGCAAGTACTATAAAAAACAAATTACAGCTAAAATTTTATTTTCCACTCAGGTTTTCAATTTAGAGATCGTTACCACACTAGATTCAGTAGCATTAATAACATCACAAAATTTTAGAGTTAAATTTTGCCCTCAGTGTATGATGCTGTGATTGGAATAGTCATCTTGCTAATGATGATGAATTAGTATGATAGCAGTGGAAGTCTACTGATACCGAGCTAAAAAGAAAAATATAAATAAAGCCTCCTGGTAGGGGTCCTGGTCTAGCTCTCATCGAACTAATTAGAAATACCCTGTTTACCCACTTCCATGGAATTTAATGGAAGCAAAAAGATTTTCTTCTGAAATTTGAAACGAAAATGTCATTTTCTTTTTATTTTTTTCTCCTGAAAGAGTCATAGAGACAGCATATGTGCACCCCATGCATTTTAATATCGTTAATGTATCTTTGAAAATACACATATATTTCTTCTCTTTTTTATGCTTTCTAAAAGTTACTGATGAACAGATTGAGTTCCACTTGTTTTACACTAATTTCTCATACTGAAAAATAGATTTCTTAAACATAAATACTTGCAAAATATTATTCTATGTCATTTAATTAAACCTTATTTTAAAAGTTAATATTTATCTTTTACCTATAGCAGCTAGGATGTAACTTTTTTATTTTTCCACCCCTGTTTCCCAAATATTATATTTGGCTGAACCTTTATTTTCCCATATATATATATTCACTTTTCTTTTCTACTTTTTTAAAATCTGTTTGTCTTTTACATTTTAGTACTTTATCAATTTCTCATTTCTCTCTAGTTTTAAAAGGGCAAATATAAAAAAAAAATAAGGATTTTGAACGCTTCATGACTTTCTGGACACAGAAGAGATTTTGAACAACTAAAGGTATCAAGACACTGTATTTTAGGTTGGGATTGCTACTGTATCATTTTTCTGAACTGAAGAAATTTTGAAAAGTTAGAAGTAGTAAAGACGACGAAAATAGGCAGAAAATCACAAAATATGAACAAGCAGCAACTTTATCCATTTTTTATTATTTTTTTTTTAATAGAAAGAAACATTAAATAATTACCTGGGTTGGTTTTTTTTTCTTTCTGTTAAGCATAAAATAAAAACAAGTATTTGTTTTAAATAGAAACATAAAAACGTCATTTAGCATCTAATCTATGTCTCCAAGGTAACAGAACAAACAGCTGAGTGCAATAATCGGAAGGGTTCTTGGGGAGGACAAGTTGAGTTGTGCACTCACTCTGTCCACACAGGGAATGGCAGAGATATTTGTGTTTGGTGCAGTGAGAGGGGAAAGAGTTAGAGGATTTTTTAACCCTTTATATGATACATCTGCAAATGAATAACAAAACTGCACTGAACTTTATGTTACCTTACACTGTAAATTCACATCTCATTTACTGCTCTTACAAAATCTCTTTCAGACCTTTCTGCTATTCAAGGGTATCATTTACTGACATATTATTATATACCTTCATTGAATTGTTATTATTCTTCCCTGATAATTTAGTGTGTGGAGTTTGGTTTAGTATTACTTTTTTTTTCCCCAACCTCAAACTCATGTAATTTATATTCTTCCCATATATTCATACTCTCGATTTCTTTGGTCTCCTCTACACTGTAATATTCTAAAATACTGTTGACGAGTAAAAGCTATATACAGATTTCTACCAACAATGCTGACTGGACAGTGAAAACAACTATACATGCAAAATTTTAATTTTATTTTCTTTATGTATTTTAATGGGCTAATTTATTCTACCTGTCAAGCCACCTCTGTAGCTTTTCTGTACTACTACAAAATACAGCTTTGCAGTTGTTCTTTTATCTGCATTAGCAACACTTTCCTGGCATAACAGCACTTCTGTGCTAATAAACTAGTTTTCAAAACCCATTGAGTTTATAGCTTTTTTTTTTTCCTCAATTGCCTATGTTTTTTTGGCATTGGGCTTTTTTCGGTTTTTTCATTTGCTTGTTTGTTTGGTTGGTTTTTTGTATGGCTAATGCATATAAAAGTATGGAGAGTCAATAGTATATATATAAAATAATAAATAATGTCCAATGCTCAGAAGCTTTACAAGGCTTTGATCTGTCAGTGGGTTGTACCTCATTTAGGGGATTGACAGCAACTATTACCCTTCTCTTGATTTTCACAGCTGATACAATAGAAGACCAGAGCTCATATAATACCTGATTTCCCAAGCTCCCGACCTTATGGATAATTGTTGCCCAGAGGGGAAATTTCTTCCCAGCCTACATCAGCAAAAGGTAGGTTTATATCACAAAACATAAGGATTTATGCTCCAATCTATTCCATAGCACTATCAGATCCGCAAAACTTCATTTGAGGAGCACAGTTAACGTGCAGTTAGCATTTTTACTGTATCTCACCTATTTGTCCAGAATTTAGTGAGATCTCCTAAAATTATAAGTAGTACTGTAGCAAGCAGGTATTCAACCTTACTGAATACTAGCAAAGGAGGAGTTACAACAACAGTGTAAGATCTTATCATAGTGCTTCTCATATCCTCAGAGGATCTGTCTGTCAGTTGCTGGTCATCTTAAGTGTGGATCATTATATATTAAAAATAAACAAGCAAAAAACTCATGAACTTTATTTCCCTTTTTGCTGGCAAGAGGACTGTGAAAAAGAAGACATTCAGAGGAATACAAGTACTAATTTAGCTTAACCACTATGACTGGCATGGGGGCACACATGGTTTTGTGGGGTCACTGGTGGGATACACCTGCTTATTCAGACTGAGTAAGAAAAGCAGTACACATGCATTTGTGAGCCTGCAACAAATGCTTTGCAACCCTAGAAGCCTTTTGACTGCTGCAGCAGTGACTTCAGAGACCAGTCTGATGCACTGGAGAGTGGTCTGCAGTGACTGTAACAATTGACAGTTACATGAGAGTCACCTCTGCTGTGTTTAGCAACCTAAAAACAAACTGTCTGTTCTGAACCAACAGTGTGTACTACCTGTAGAATCAATTGAAAGACACAGGCAATTCATCCCATCTCTATAGCAGTGAATGGGATGACTGATACTTTTAGGGAGGCGCCTGTGTCTTTCCATTTGCTACAGGGGGACCAGGTAAGAATAGATTGGTAACTTTTAGTTACTGAAACTTAGATGAATCCTTACACATCAAATATGTTCTGCTGCACTAATTAGCTGAAAATATTTAGTTAGATACCAGATATTTCCTGAATCCTATTGTAGTCAGCAATACATCTTGTAAAGTGCTATGGAAATACAGGAGTCTAACCTCTGATGAACACAACAGCTTTAAGCTTAATCTTCCTTGGTATCTGCCTTTAATAATAGCAAAGCCAATCTGATTTTGTTCACTTTCTTCATTTCACCCCTGCTGAGGATGGCACCCAGCCATCTGTGATACTACCGAGTTGGAAAGCAACCAATTCAAGGCTAACTGAACCAGATGGATCTGGTAAGAAGCCATCACAGAAGGATTTTTGTCACCTTTTGAGCTTTTCTGACCTCATGGTCTCTGATTTTATGATACAACATAGAAGGGAAGGAATCTTGCTAAAATAAGATGAGAGGTAACATCAGGTTTGCATGGAAAGACTAGGCTACTTGTAAGACATTGACTGATTTATATTGGCCTATGTGTCTAAAAGTTAGAAGAATCCAGAAGGTGAACTATGACCTTCTCTGCTAGGACAAAAAGCAGTTGCCAGAAAAGTTCAACATTTTAAAAATCTGGTTATTATTTTGAAAGCAGAGTGAAAGTTAAAGCAAGAAGATGCTCAATCTTTCAGTGCAGAAAGTTCTCTCTCAAAAAAACCCACCTCCTAAAGGAGATGGAATCCCAGTCCATTGCACAGCTTTTTTCATTACGGGTCCTTCAGTGTGATCACTTTTGACAGACTGTGATTGAACTATTTTTTGCATTTAAATTCCACTGCAGATCAGCATGCCATGCCTGTAAAGACCCTTTAAACATTTGCAGTGATGCTGGTTTCCTTGGAACATCAGTTCATTCCCCACCCCTAATCCAAGGAGGTAATCTTCGTTTAAGAAAACCATGTTGAAGTACAAGACTTGTATCCTAGAAAACATTCCCCTTCTATTCATAACATCCCCTTACCCACTCTGTAAATCTTTATTCAAACGACATGCATGCCAATTTACCATACCTTTTCCCCTTGGCAGCTCTGCTTGCCTCACAAATTGCTGGCATATCCAAACAAACCAAACTGATCGGTGATTGCTGCTTGATTGTCACCAGTGGTGCCATGCAGAAGAATCCCTGCCGGATCCAGTGTAGCACTCAAGACATCAGGTTTGTTTTCCATAACATATGAATTCTCATAAAAAACAAACAAAAAAAAAAAAGTGGGAAAAGAAAGTCAATAACCTTCTGTGTCTTCACGCATAAATACTGTTGAGTTTTCAAAACTAATGGCTACCACTACACCTGCTGCAAAGACAGGATGTCATAGTCTAGAGGGGGGCTTTTTAACTGCGGTTTCCAGCATACTGTGGTCTTCAGATTACTAAATGCAGCAGCATCCAGAGACATCATCGAAGACCAGCCCTTAAAGTGCACTGTATTTGCTGCTGCCCTGAAGAACTTGCACTTTATGCAAAGGGAGATTGTTTGTATCTTTATGTCACAGAGATCCAGTGAGGTAATGAATGGAGTGACCATCCCATGTTCAATGTCTATGGCAGAGGCGGCTTTTCTATTTCCATCCACCCCTGTTCTCATATGCTCTGATAAGTGTGAGTGAAGGAAGCTAACAAACACCGTCTCATATCTAATCTATTATTAACTATTGTAAACTAAACATTGGCAGGGTTGTGGGAACCAGCCATCAGAAAGGTTCATATCCTTTTAAAATATATTAATTACTTCAGAAGAAGTGTCTTAATATCCAGATCTAGCTTAAAACTAACAACTTTCTTCCAATCTTTCTGAAATTTTTCCTTTCCCTGAAGAAATTATGACATTTTCCCAAGTATGGTGCTGTGCTGGAAGCTCTCCGTCATTCTGCTTTCGTTGACTGATTGTCTGATTGGCATCAGAAGGAAGAAATTTTTTTTTTTTTTACAAAGGGAAGAAAATGGAAGTAGGTTCTTTAAACAAGAATGCTCGTTTTGTACATAACCCTTCGGCACCCACAGCCGTTATTTGCACAGAACACTAATATTTTGAAGGCAGGTGCAGAGAAGAAAGACATATTCTTGATTCCTTTTCCAGTACACTGTGGCTGCTGAAGTGGCTTTTGTACTAAGACTAGGGGCAGTCTCTGTCAAGAAAATTTATTCCCTAGAGGCTCATTTATGCTGGATAATTATGCTTACAGTTATTTTAAGATAAAGTTCATCATGGAATACTATCTTCTTGTAAATCTACAGTGACACCTTCGTTATCTCAAACCTTACAAAGGCATTTGGAAGAAGATCTTCACAGGCACTGACAGGGGTTTAGTGTTAGACTCTCAATACAAATGCCTAATTTCCATCTATACCTATTGGAATTTTTGTCCACACGGATTACAGATTTGTTAAAAAAAAAAGAAAAAAAAAAGAAGAAAAAAAAAGAAAAAATAAGTTTACAGAGATATGAAGGCAGAAATAAGGGAAGCAATGTCTCTGCTTTCAGGTATGACGTGGGTTGTCCTTTCTATTACTTTGCTAGAGATTTAACATGGTGAGCTGTTACTCTTATAATTAAGTAATCAGTAAATGTGTAACTTGTCTATAATATCCCAGTTGTACTGCACTTAAATGATAAATACAACAGGATATGATATTATTAAATTAAATGATTAATACAATGATGATTAAATGATAAATACAAAAACAGGAACAACGGCTTTTGTGTTTAGCATACAGTTTAGAGATCGGAGCATAGGATTTTTTTTTATTATTGTTTCTGCCAGACCTCCTAAATGACTTTGAACAAGTCACTTCACCTCTTGTGCCTCAATTTCCATCATGCTAAATGAAGAGGACAAGTACAAAAGGAAGGAATTATGAGGATAAATGTGTGCAGACGTGTAAACTGTGTACAAACTGGGGCACTGAGGACCGCACAGAGAGAAGTAAATGGCATCCAATGGCAAAGGCATAGTTAACTGCTGTTTCTGTGGTAGAGAGGGAAGAATCTGGTGACTACCAGTTCTTTCAGAGTATGTATACACTTTGTATGCAGTGGCAATGCACCTTGTTTGTTTTGTTTTGTTTGGAGATAGTACAGCTGCATTACTTAGGAGGAGTCTACTATTGCTTGGATAAAGCTGAATCTCTTTGTTATTACACAGCTGAGGTCATGTAAATCATGCCATCATGAAAAGATGTTTCTATTATGTAGCATTTCCTTGTTATGACCTGTGACAGGAAAAACAAAGGAGGAAAAACTAATGTGAAACAATGAACTTGCCCTGTTGGCTTAGTTTGGAGAAAAAACCAAAAACAAACCACATCTGAATTCAGCAAGGCCAGAGCTTGCTCCCACTGGGACCTGTTGAGCTTAGGTACCGGTTCAGACAGAGCTGAGGAGTAAAGGGATGGAGGGGCAGGGGTTGGGGAATAATCACTGGTATGCAAGAAATGGGATGAAATTATGGATAGAGTTTAAATGCTTCAGGTAAACACTTGGAAGTAGAATGATTTTAGTAATACAATTCACCTTGCTGCACCTCATTTCACCTCACCTCGCCAAGCCTGAATCCTCCCCATGGTGCTCCTCACTTCTCAAGAGTGTGGTGCCTGATCCACAGCCTTTGCATTATTCAGGAACATTTCTGACATGACCATATGGACTCTTATCTATAAAACATGCCATTATTAATATTATTTTTTTGATTATTGCTGTTTGCTGTTTTAGCTCTTATCTTTTAGCACCCAAAGCCTCTCACGTGCCTGAGGTCCAAATGTGTTCTATGAACATGAATAAGACGTATGAACACTTAAAAATATAGCAAACCCTCCTCTCCACCCCTGCTGAAAATACTGGTAAGAGCTGCCTTTTTATTAGATTTCTGATCCTCCTGGTTGACATAAAAATATCACAATAAGAGCCTTTCTCAGGATACCTCAGCAATTTCTTTTCTGTCCTGGCTAAAACCAAGGGATGCAATAAAATAGAAAACAACTGAGAAAAATAAAAGGTAACAATATTTCACAACCCTTAAAGGTGTTCGTTCAAAGTTAGGTACTTCAGAACACGTAAAGGCTCCAGGGGGAAGGGATGCTGTTTGTATACTGGCTTCCTATATATTAGTAAAAACTACCTTGGAAATGGCTGACTTTACTAATGCTTCTATTGCTTGTTCTACATGACTGTCACTTGCATTGCGAGGTCACTAATGCAGCTAACAGATGGTGCAGCAAGACTAGCAGCCATGAGGGATAGCTGACTTACAAAAAAGGAAATGATTTTTAGGATTTCCCTTGCATATTGAAGGCTTTGGGGGGGGGGGGCTTTTTTTTTTTTTTTTTTTTTTTTTCCCCCGCCCTACTTCTTCCTTTTGGACGAACCTCATCTCCTTGGCCTCAGCTTTATGGCAGTTTTTGACTGACGATAGGTCCAACACTAGTAACAAATCTGTTTTACTTTCTCCCCTCGGACTGTGTTAGGGTTATAGCTTTGGAAAGCAAGTAACACCAGCTGGGTTATCTCTGTTGCCTGTACCTTGAGTGGCTGAGGGTGTTGTTATGGGAAGACGTTTATGGATCTCTGAATTGTTGTCAGTCTTAGTTCCTGATCAAACACCACCGTGTTGTGTTATTTAGCAGGTGTAGCACTGGAACACAACAAAAGCTCTCTAACAGGAGATATTGCTAATGACCTTAAGATTTAATGGGCTAAATGGAATACTGGATCTTATGGCAAAGTATCACAGCAAGCTTCCAAAAGCTGTGATGCTGGTAGCATAAGGACACAGCACAGCCGGCTGCCAGAGCAGCCATTTTGCATCTCGCATTAGTTTGCAGGCTGCTTTGACTGCAAGGAGATGTTGCAGGATGAGGAGACTATTCTCTAAAAGACGTCTGTTGAGACTTTATGGCTTTCTCTTACATTGCAACTGTAGAAACTCATCCAGGTCAAAATCTGTAGCCCATATCAAACGGGTAAGGACTTACGCATATGCCTGACTTGAGCTTATAAAATCAATAAAGCACTGAGAACATACCACAAAACAGTGAAACTCGTAACTAGTTAAATGAGAGGAGATTTATGCATACAGGGAAATTCATAACTGAAGCGAGGTGCCAGAGTCATTAACTGTGCTCCTTCCTAAGGTTTTTACATTCCGTTCGTTTCTTAAAAAACTTACCTGCAGTTGAACCTGAGCCTTGCCGGACTATACTGATGTCAAGTATGAGATGTACTCCTCATCACTGAACACGCTATGCAGCTTTATATTACATTTGCATTAGCATAGAAATAACTGCATGACTTCATTAATTATGCAGATTAATCACTGACTCACTCTGGTAGGCTTCTGTAGGGGACTTCATAACTCACCTGTTCATAAAGCAGCAAAAAAATTTCCAATGTACACTTCTAGATGTCCTTTGTAGGAAGGAATCCACTTTGTATGGAAGACTCCATCTGAATATCATTTGATACATCCAGCCTCAATACTCATGGTCATGTTATTTCTCATACCAAGTTCATCTGCTATTGTAGGTGGTGTCTAACCCTATCACAGGTCCTCAGAGACGACAGTATACAGTTTCATATAGCTATAACTATAAAGAAATATAAAAGAAAGAGTTATAAAAAGTGCTTCCTCAGAAGGAAGTGTCTGTTTTGCCTGATGGCACTGTCAAAATAGCTAAGTTAATATTAAGTGACCCAAAAGTGGGAGCAGATTCTCAGGATTTAGAACATTCGATTTTAACAATATGTTTCTGTGGGGCCTTGGGTAGGTAAATAGATTTGATTGCATGTCTGTCTAATAAAGGAAGAATTAAATACTGCATTTCATCAAGGATTGGGAGACCTAGCTCAGGAGCTTCCCTCTCAGCCTTTACCCAAACAGGATGATGACAGGGGAATAAAAATATATATCACACCTTTTCTTTCTGGGTAAAAGGGTTTATTTCTTAGTTTGAAGTATCATTATGCTGAATACCCCCCAGGCAAGGCTTTCATAAAATATGTGCATGTGTAGAACTTGCAATGATACGAGTAGTGTCTGAACATGTTCCAAATTGCATTCCAATTAAATTTGGTGCCAGGAGCCTAGTGCTTCAGAGCATGAGTACTCTCAGCATCACCCACAAAAGCCAGCAAATATCTACTCACTTTTTGACTTACCTAGCTGCCATTTCACTCTCAGGTGTATTTTACCTAGGAAACAATATGCCAGCAACTCAGCAGTTTTAGCATGGAAGATGTCATAAGTTGCCACTTACAATGGAGACAAAGAATCCTCAGATCATTCTGAGTACAATAAGAGTGCTACTACACCATGGAGCAAAGTATCATTCTGAAGGAAAGAAAAATAAATGTTTTAAAAATATATTTTGTCTTTTTTTTTTTATTTTCTTTTGCCCTAGCCAGCAGTAATATTCAGGAACACCACAAATATCCAACAACTTGGACAACCTAAACCCCCTGATTAAGCAGTCTGCATGCAGAGGAAAAGGCTATAGTTTAAGGAAATGTTTACAAGATTTGTTTAATTTTAAATTATGGTGATATTATGACTGTTCTTGTTGCTTTTCTAGAAAGTAAGAACAGAACAGGAAAGTACATTAGAGTTAAAAATAAGATTTTTAAGAAGCAGTTATGATAACTGCATATATTTTTATTTTGTTTTGTTTGGTTTCACTGACACATGAAAAAAGCAGAGAAGTGTTGCCTACCAATAATCGGAGAGCTCAGATGTTTAAAAATGTTTTGATGAAAAATCTCTAAGCAGATGAAGAGCCTACACTTTTAGTGATATATTTAGTACTTTCAGATCTCCTCCCTAAAAAGATATTTTTCTATTCCAATCTGTATGCAGAGGTATGCATTGGAGAATGAAATGTTACTGCATGGTATATATGAAATCAATGAAATAGCATGCCCATATTTAATGCATATTTGAAGGAAGTACAATTCAGGCATTAAAGACTACACCTATACTGATAAACTAAACAGAGTCAAAAGGTAGGCTTAAGCGCTGGCACACAATCATCTATAGCATTTAATTATTACGGTACAGGTTTGCCTTGTGCTGCGTAGCACTCTCCCAGGCAGTGCCTAGACAGGGGTTCAGAGGCAGAAAGTGAAAAAGAGATTGTTCCCAGGAGGCAGCATGAGCGAGGCCACCCTGTGTTAGGGTGGCCACAAAGGAGCAAGATTATTTAGTGGTAAATCCTCAATATGAGGCAATTGGTCTGGATCCTGCCCCTTTCTCATTTATATTTGCCATAGGGACAATAATCTGAAATTCAGCCACACCATGAGTGGCCAAGAATTGTGCCACATCTTATAGGGATGACAACAGCTGTCAGGAGGCAACATATCCATCCTGATGTGAGTCTGAGATCCTAAATACCTGCAGTGTCAAGCGACAGCAAGAGAGCCAGCCCCTAGTACTGTGATATGATTGCTATGAGCCCATCCTGTTCTGCCACCATGTGTGACCTGGACTGACCTCACACAGCCCCTCAACTCACCGTGATGCTTCTTCCCTTTGCAATGCTGCTATCCCCACCAGGATTCAACTAGTGACTGCACTCCTGCTTGCATTCATTTAGTTAAACCACTGCATATTATCTTGTAGATACTCCTCTTTGCTGATGATGATTACTCATTTGTTCAGTGAGTGTAAACCCCAATCTTCGGTGAAGTTTCACATTGGCTTATTTCAGAAGGAATCTATCTTTGACTGATTTCAGAATAAAGTTTCATTAAAATTAATAAATTTGACTTTGCAGCCTTTTGCATTAGTTCAACCAATTTATGTTCAACTGAAACCTGAAATTAAAGCATAATAATGTTTAAAGTGCTTATCAACACGGGTATGAATACCAATATTTGGTCCTGGATAGGACTCTGAACATCCCTCTGAGCTGTGATCAATATTCAGGACAGGACTGAACAGTAGAATGTTCAATTGCAGAAAACTTTTCAAACTTAATGATAAATCAACTTCAGAAAATTGGTAAAGGCAGGTCATATTGTTACATCAGTAAACTAGCAAAATTCAGTCTGTACGGTGTCTCTAAGCCAAATCTATACAAAATCTCTGAAAAAATAACCTATTAAAAGCCAAAAGCAGAGTTTAAAATTAAAGATTATATTTTAATTGCTCATTTTTCTGTGGACTTTTAATATCTGATCCTCGATATAAAGCGGTTGGTCAAACACTGGAACATGCTGCCTAGAGAGGTGGTCAATGCTTCAAGCCTGACAGTGTTTAAGAGTCATCTGGACACTGCCCTTAACTTTTGATCAGCCCTGAACTGGTCAGGCAGTTGGACTAGATGTTCATTGTAGGTTCCTTCCAACTGAAATAGACTATTCCAATTCTATTCTATTCTATTCTATTCTATTCTATTCTATTCTATTCTATTCTATTCTATTCTATTCTATTCTATTCTATTCTATTCTATTCTAATAATAAAATTTCGGTACTTTCTAGTTGTGTACTAAGTGTCTAGACTTGCAGTTTTGTTGAGTTGTTCTCTTATCCTCTCTGATCTTGCTTCTCACTCCCAGTTCCAAAATGAGACCACATTCCTTTCCGATTATTTTTGCTGTTGTTACTGTTAACATTTGTTTTCGTCAAACAATATCAAGGAATGTCTGGAAAATCAATGTTTAATAAGTTACAGTAATGTTTTCAATTTCCTGTCATCTGCTTTAATGTACATGTGTACCCTGTCATTTCTCATCACTTTTTAAATCCATCTTGTTATCAGCAAGGTGTAACTTAATGTACAGCTAACTCTTTCCTAGGTGACCTTAAAGCATACATTACTGGCAATGCTTCGCAGAAAGAGTCATTCTTTCTTTGCAGTAAAGGTGACAGAGGTAACAGCTTGGAAGCAGCAGCACAAAACTTCAGCAAGGACTTTCACACTTGGGTAAATGTTCCGGGGCGGGGGGGCGGGGGGGGGGAAAGAAATAGAGAAAAAAAGGAGAAAGAAAAAAAAAAAGTAAAACCAAAGACCTTTAACATTTATTATCATTACTTTACTATACCTTTTTGTCTGCAGTGACTTAACTGATTGGCAGAAAATATGAAGAAACGAGGCTGTGGTGATTTACGTCAGTGCTTCTTCTCCCACAAAGACTGTGCTTTAAGAAGCCGCTCAATGTAACTAAAGCTAGAGGAAGGATACAAAACCAGAGGGTGCAAGACTGCATTGCTATGGTTGGAAGAGAAAGAAGTGAGGAGAGTAGCAGGAGGGGAAACAAATTAATAAGAGTTATTTCACTGTCCTGAGGAGATTAATCCAGTCATCTGTCCACATCCAAATAGTTCAGTTAGTCCTAATTGGATATCGCTATGCTGCCAATTCCCTTAGACCAGTGCAAGTTTGCTGCGGAGAGTAACTAAAAATGGAACAAGTGATATAGGGCTGCAGATCTTCTGAACAAAAGTCCTTGGCTCAAGCCTCCACCGTTTGAATGCTTCATAGGTCGGTCACTGCAAGTCATTAAATCTCACCAGACCCAACAAGATGGCCTATAAAAAAGGATGGGGGCACCTAAATTGTGGTGCTGGCGCTCAGCCCATAGTCTTATTTTTCTAGTGATTCTGCCAGACACTTGTTACTCTTGGTTGCGCTTCCCTTTTTTTCTTCTTCTTTTTAATAGCTTTAAATATAATTGCTGGAGCATGCAAATGTCTCCCTACCCAGATGCGTTAAAGTCTTAGGTCAGCCTTTTTACATGCATAACACTCTCCAGACCCAGATTTAGTGAAGACTTGGGAGATGGAAGAGGCAGAGAAGTAGTGAATCTGGGAACAAGGGCCAACCCACTCATCCTGATCCTGAAGACACTGAAAAGACTGTGAACTCCCACATAGATTTCTGCATTCAATTCATTACCAGTTGGTACTTAGAGATAACATTATGGAAGTTTTTGTTTCTCCACTTGGCTTTAATTGCCTTCCTTATTAGGATTTATCTTTCTGATATGGCAAAATATTATTTCAATAGATGCTGCAATGTTATGCAAAAGGAGTCGAAAATTATTTCCCATAGAACATTATTAATGAATGTTTATGAATTTCAATGCAAGCAATTTAAAGGGCTTGGAAGATACCTTTTTCTTGAGAGCTCAATTCAACACGATAGATGTTTGGTTTAAAATAAACTAAGCTTCATGTTTGGGGGGTACTCCTCCACCCCCCCCCTCCCCCCTCCCCCCCCACCCCGAATAGATGAAACTGTTATTCACATACTAACTAATCTAACCAATTTTGTATTGAATCATGAATGCATTTTAATTCACTATTCAAACTCCTGTAGCAATGAATATTTCTGCATCCCTAGCAATATGTTAAAAGAGGGCTTTTTCTGCTTTAAAAAAAAAATAAAAAATACTTCTGCAATTTCTTTATACAGTCTGATTAAAATCCAATTAATTACAAACACAATTAAACCGTTCTACCACAGTTTACAGAAGTGGGCTGATGGAAGTAAAGTTGTCAGTCAAAGATCCAACAGGGAGTAGTAACTTGTCAACTCCATAACTTTCAGCCTGTAAAAATGTGAAACTAAAAAACGACATTAACAGTGTATTGCCATATGCAAGTTTATTAGGAAATATCTCGCTTCTTTGATTGTTGTTCTGCTTATCATCATATCAATACAATTTTGTTTATTATGGCACCTTTCTTGACAAAGTCATCCCACGGCATTTCACAATAATAAATATACATATAATAAAAAGGCAGTTAAAAATACAATAAAAGGAAATTAAACATTAATGTACAATCTAATCATATTGCAAAATCAGTGCTGCCAAAGAAAAATTTGATGGCACCCAAACTTTCTTAAAATTCTGGTTTTATTGGTATTCTGAAATTTAAAAAAATCAATAAAATGCGTAACCATAATAAATAAATAGAGAATATGTACAATATACATCAGAATTTCCCCCAGTACATATTGTCAATTGGCATAAATCAGCACTGCCTTGCTGACTTCCATGAAACTATAACAAATAATCTGGAGATTGGGTCCATTACACATTGACTTAGAACTTAAAAAATGGTTTAGACTCCCTATGATATGGGGGTTTGGTGTTGATATTTGTTGCAAGGAGGTTATGCCTTTATTTATTTATTAACACAACTGAATGTACCCTGGAGGGTGTATGTGGAACTTCTCCACAGTGCAAGAAGTAGGAGTAAACTTCACTTCTATGGGATGAGCCAGTGCTTACAGCATTTCTGCATGCTCAATTCTCTTTTCCGTCTAAAAGCAAATACGTCTGAGCAAACTCATATTTTTGTCTCATAACATAGTAGTCTAATTAGCTATAGACTGTGAAGGCACAAGTGGCATAAGGCAGGGAAAAGAAGGCAAAGGGAAGCAGCTCTCTCTCTTGGAGGTGCTGGGCACAAAAGGGATAGCAGGAAGTAAACTTGGCCTGAGGTACCACAGAAAATACCACCACCAAAGTAATGCATGCACCATCTCAAATGATGAAAGAGCATCAGCTTACTGTCTTGACCAGCCTTGCATGCATGTAGAATCAGACCCCCTCTGAATGCCCCAATTTAAGAAATAATAAGCATAAAGCAGGCAAAATTAGGCAAAAAATAAACTTACACTGGTGCCCAGTGGACTGCTATAATGAGAACAGCATGGAACCATGGAGCTTGAATGTCCACAGGCTGCTGTGGCAGGAGTCTTCAGGATAACTGTTCAGGTCTGTCTGTGACCCAGCGCAGTGCCCAGACTGTTTTGGTGCTGTCTCTAACCCTGCCTCAAGCTTGCCAAAGTGTTGTTGGCATCTCAGATATACCACAGGTGGAGCCCAGGTGATTCTGCAGACTTAATCCTATTAGAATAGTTGAAGAGTAACATCAGTAAAGTAGCTGGGCTAGATACTGTTATCTCCAAAGAAAAATATGTTTGGACAAGACAGGTTGAATAAATTACACCTGTGATCTGAATCTAAATAACTTTGGCAAGGAACACACACCAAGGCCTTAGAACTTAGATGAGGTGATCAGCTCCAGTGCAGGCATGTTCTGCAACAAAGCGGGGGATCGAGGTGTATAGGAGGGTTCCTGAGCTGGGGAGAACCCAGGGGAGTGCCAAAACTTGCCAGGAGCCGGCAGCTCACAGGAGAGCAGCTGACGAGGTGTGAGCAGGGCCAGGGGTAATGGCAGCCACCCCCTGCTCCCAAAAAGGGCAGCCCTGAGAGCGCTGCAACCAAGAGCAATGTAAGCAGGGCAGGCAAACAGGGCATGGCATGGCATCCAAGGCATGGCGCAGCAGTTTTGGTGGCAGTTTGTGCAGGAGGGTGTCTCTTCAAAAGAGGGACATTCCACTAGCTGAGTGGAGAAGTAAAGAGACTTGAAGTACAGATAACCCAGCAATCAGGCACCATTCTGTGACCATCTGCACAGGTCAAGAGCACTCACCCTACTTACCACCATCACCCAGAATGGTGGGCACTTGTCTGAGAATAAAGCTGCAGCTCTGTCTGAGGGCTCTGCACATCACTGTGGTGGTGGCCAATGCCTCCAACCAGCCAGAGCTCCTGAAGGGAGAAGCTGAAGTGCACACCTTAGGTTGCAGGACTTGCCTAGACCTTTCTCCTGGGGCAGCGACAGGCAGCGGAACCTGCCTGCAAAGGTTGTGCCCATGTAGAGGACCTCCTGCAGCAGGTGGCTGGGCTGCAGGAGATGGTGAGAAAGACGCGTAACATCAGGGAGGCTAATAAGGAGTTTAACAGCTGTTTCCAAGCGCAGTATGTAGTGGAGCAAGAGCCACAGCCAAACTGCCAAAAACTCCCCCACTGGACAGACAGAAGGTAGGGGGACCTATAATGCAGAATTGAAGCTTCCACCAGCAAGGGCCTGGAGGAAGACACTTCCCCTGGAGCCTCAGGTGCCCTTGCAGAAACGCTTCGCTGCTCTGCAGACTGAAGAGCAAAGCCCCATCACACCAGGCGAGATGCGGGTCCTGAGGCAGCCCAACCCGCTGCCCACAGCACAACCGTCACAGCTAAGAACAGACAACGGTGACAGCAGCAGGCGACGCTCCCCTGAGAACTACGGCTTTCTGGAGAGGGGTGCTGCTTCCCGGGGGCTCAAACCAGGGGTGCCACCGAGAGACCACCAAACCTCACCCAGACCGCTGGCTGTCACCCGCTGCTGCTGTCTCATGTGGGCACCAGCGATACAGCCAGGAGCAGTCTGGGGAGTGCCCAGAAGGACTACAGAGCCTGGGAGCGGTGGTAGGGGTCTCTGGAGTGCAGGCAGTTTTTACATCAGTCCTCTCGGTCCAAGGGAAGGGCTTTGAATGGGCCAGTAGAATCTGGTGAACCAACAAATGGCACGGGACTGGTGCCACAGCCAGGGGTTCGGCTACGGAGACCATAGGACTCTCTTGGAGAAGCCTGGTGCACTGGGGGCTGACGGGGTCCATCGGCCAGAGAAGGGGAAGAGCATCTTTGGCCAGAGGCTTGCCCAGCTGGTGAAGAGGACTTTAAACTAAAGTTGCTGGGGGAGGGGAACCTCAGCCTCCCCACTCCTACCAGTTTGATGCCAGTGCCAGCAACAGATGCCCAGAGCCTGGGGAGGGATGGCAGGGTGGCAGGAGAGCACCTGAAGGGTAGCACAAAGGAATTCCAGCCACTCCAGCCAGTAAGGCAGCTCCATCAGGGGCCCAGCTTAAGTGCCCCTGTGCGAATGGGGAATAAATGAGAGGAATTAGAGACACGTGTCCACCTGCAGGGCTGTGGTCTTGCTGACGACGTGGTGGGATTGCTCCTGTGACTGCAGTGTTGGAATGGAAGGTTAGAGGCTCTTGAGGAACGACAGGCAGGAGACATGAGGAGGGGGTATTACCCTCTATGTCAGTGACCGGCTGGAGTGCATGGCGCTCTCCTGGGGGTGGGTGAGGAGTTGGCCAAGAGCTTGTGGGTCAGGACTGAAGGGAGGGCAGGGACAGATGACATTATAGCAGGGGTCTGCTACATTCCACCCAAGCAGGAAGACCAAGTGGATGTGCCCCTCTATAGACAGATAGGGGCAGCCTCACATTCACAAGTCCTGGTCCTCACGGGGGACTTCAACCACCCCAGTATCTGTTGGCCGGAAAGCGCAGCAGGGCATAAGCAGTCCAGGAGGTTCCTACAATGCATTGGAAATAACTTCCTTCTCCAAGTGATAGAGGAGCCAACAAAGAGCACTGCTATGCTGGACCGTGCTCTCATCAACAAGGAAGGGTTGGCAGGGAATGTGAAGCTCAAGGGCGGCCGACGCTGCAGTGACCATGAAATAGTGGAGTTCAAGATCCTTAGGTCAGTGAGGAGGGCGCACAGCAGTCTCACTACCCTGGCGTTCAGGAGAGCAGTCTCTGGCCTCTTCAGGGATCTGCTTGGTAGAGTACCACAGGAAAAAGCCCTGGAGGGAAGAAGGGTCCAAGGAAGCCGGTTAATATTCAAGGATCACCTCCTCCAAGCTCAGGAGCATCCCAAGAAAGAGGAATTGAGGCAAAAACACCAGAAGGCATGCATGGATGGACAAGAAGCTCCTGGGCCAACTCCAACACAAAAAGGAAGGATACAGAGTGTGGAAGCAAGGACAGATAGCCTGGCAGAAATATGGATAAATTGTCACAGCAGCCAGGGACCAGGTTAGGGAAGCTAAAGCGCTGATAGAATTCAATCTGGCTGGGGACACCAAGGGCAACAAGAAAAACTTCTATAGGTATGTCAGTGATAAAAGGAAGACAAGGGAAAATGTGGGCCCTCTCCGGAAAGAAACAGGAGACCTAGTTGCCCAGGATATGGAGAAGACTGAGATACTCAACAAATTTTTTGGCTTGCTCTTCAGCAGCAAGTGCTCCCGCCACACTACCAAAATCGTAGAAGGCAAAGGCAAGGACAGGGACAATGAAAAGATGCCCAGTGTAGAAGGTCAAGTTCAAGACTATGTATCTGAAGGTGCACAAGTCCACGCGACCTGAAAAGATGCATCTGTGGTTCCTGAGGGAACTGATGGATGAAGGGGCTAAGCCACTATCCATCATATTTAAGAAGTTGTGGCAGTCCGATGAAGTTCCCACTGACTGGAAAAGGGGAAACATAAGCCCTATATTTAAAAAGGGAAAAAAAGGAAGACCTGGGGAACTAAAGGCCAATCAGTTTCACCTCCGTGCCTAAGAAGAATATAGGGCAATTATATTGCAAATTATAATGAGACACATGGGAAATAAGAAGGTGACTGGTGACAGCCAACATAACTTCATTAAGGGTAAATTTCACCTGATGAATTTGGTGACCTTCTACAACAGGGTTACAGCTTTGATGGATAAGGGAAGTGCAACTGACATCATCTACCTAGACTTCTGCAAAGCATTTGACGCTGTCCCACACAACATCCTTGTCTCTACATTTGAGAGACATGGATTTGACAGGTGGACCACTCAGTGGATAAGGAATGGGCTGGATGGTCACACTCAGAAGGTTGCAGTCAATGGTTCAATGTCCAAAGCGGAGACTGATGACTACTGGCATTCCTCAGGGGTTCACACTGGGACCAGCACTGTTCAACATTTTTGTCAGCCGCATGGACAAGCAGGATTGAGTGCACCTTTATGGCAGTGTGCTCCCCTGCCCCATCCTGACCTTTGTTTCCATGGCAATGCTCAAGTGATAACCGTCTGTGACAATTGTGATGGCTGTATCTGACTCAAAGCACAAATACAGGCTGCGTGGAGAACAGATTGGAGCAGACCTGAGAAGAAGGACGTGGAGGTGTTGGTTGACGAAGAGCTCAACATGACCTGGCAATGTGCGCTTGCAGCCCAGAAAGCCAACCGTATGCTGGGATGCATCAAAAGAAGCGTGGCCAGCAGGGTGAGGGAGGGGATTCTCCTCCTCTACTTGATTCCCATGAAATCCACCTGCAGTACTGTGTTCAGCTCTGTGGCCCCGACATAAGAAGGTCATGGACCTGTTGGAGTAAGTCCAGAGGAGGGCCACAAAGATGATCAGAGGGCTGGCCTATGAAGACAGGCTGAGAGAGTTGGTGTTGTTCAGCCTGGAGAAGAGAAGGCTCCAGGGAGACCTTATAGCAGCCTTCCAGCACCTAAAGGGGCCTACAAGAAAGTTGGAGAGGAAGTCTTACAAGGGCATGTAGTGATGTAGTAATAGGGCAAGGGGTAACAGTCTTAAACTGAAAAATGGTAGATTTCTATTAGAAATAAGGAAGAAATTCTTTACTATGAGAGTAGTGAGGCACTGGAACAGATTGCCCAGAGGAGCAGTGGGTGCCCCATTCCTGGAAGTGTTCAAGACCAGATTAGATGGTGTGGTGGTGCATTTCCTCCCCTTCTCTGGGCCACTCTACAAACTCAAGAACCCCTGTTAGGCCTTGGCTTTTGTGTAATGTGTTGGGCAGTCAAGCATCCCTTGACCATACCAGCAACTCTTGCATGGCTGAAGCGAGGAATGGCACTGATTGTACCAGGAACCCCTGTTGCCTGACCAAGGTTGGGAATAAAACTGGGAATAATTGGTCATCCTGACTGATCATTCCTGACACAGCTGGTGAGTGAGCCATCCGGGGAGATGCCCCGCTGAACCTGCTGTTAACAAACAGGGTCTGGTGGATGTGGTGTTGGGAGGACATCTTGGGTATAGCAATCATGAAATGAGGAGTTCTCAATTCTCAGAGAAATAGTGGGGTAAGCAGAAATGCCACCTTGGACTTAACCCAGTTTGTGGTCAGTCAAAAGTGGCATTCCCCAGTATTGGAGCCAGTCCTGTTTAATATCTTTATCAATGGACAAGGGGATCAAGTGCACCTTCAGTAAGTTTCTGGATGACACTAGGTTGGGGGAGAAAGTTTATCTGTTTGAGGGTAGGAAGGGGCTACTGAGGGATCTGGACAGGCTGCATTGATGGGCTGAGGCCAAGGTTCCGTGCTGGGTCACAACAACTCCACACAGCACTACAGGCTTGGGGAAGAGTGGCTGGAAAGCTGCCTGATGTTAAAGGACCTGGGGGTGCCGGTTGATAACTGGCTGAACACGAGCCAGCAGTGTGCTCAGGTGGCCAAGGCAGCCAGCAGCATCCTGCCATGTACCTGAAATAGTGCAGCCAGCAGGACTAGGGCAGTGATGGTCCTCATGTGCTAGGTGTTGGTGAGGCTGCACCTCGAATGCTGAGCTCAGTTTTAAGCCCTTCACTGCAAGAAAGACATTGAGGTCCTGAATCATGTCCAGAGATGGGCAACAAAGCTGGGGAAGTGTCTGGAGCACAAGTCTTATAAGGAGCAACTGAGGGAACTGGGGTTGTCTAGTCTGGAGAGCAGGACACTCGGGGGGACTTTATTGCTCTCTACAGTTACCTGGAATGAGGTTGTAGCAAGGTGGGTGTCCATCTTTTCACCCAGATAAGTGATAGGACAAGAGAAATGGCCTTAAGTTATGCCAGGGGCGGTTTAGATAGAATATTAGGAAAAACTTCTTCACTGAAAGGGTGGTCAAGCATTAGAACAGGCTGTCCAGGGTGATTGTGGAGTCACCATCCCTGGAGGTGTTTAAGGAACACATAGATGCAGTGCACAGGGACATGGTTTTGTGATGGATTTAGGAGTCCTGAGTTAATGGTTCTACTTGATGATCTCCAAGGTCTTTTGTAGTCTAAATGATTCTATGATTCTATCCTCTGAGAAACTTGGCACATTCCTTATCTGCATCATACCCTGAGTGATACAGTACCACTGTTGCTGGAAGTTTGAAAATTTGCTTTGAGCAACCTGGTCTGGTAGAAAGTGTTCCTACCTTTTGAATATTGAATTATGAAATATTGAAAATTGGTTAGTGTTGTGGTTAAGTAGGCATCTGAGACCCCCCCCCAGCCACTCACTCATTTCCCCTTAGTGGGATGAGGGAGTGGATCAGAAGGGCAAAAGTGAGAAAACACGTGGGTTGACATAAAGACAACTTAGCAGATAAAGCAGAATATGTGTGCATAAACAAAGCAAAATAAGGAATTCATTTGCCACTTCCCATTAGCAGGCAGGTGTTTAGCCATCTCCAGGAAAGCTGGGCTTCAACACACCTAACAGTCACTTGGGAAGACAAATGCTGTAACTCTGAGCATGCCCTGTTCCTCCTTCTCCGAGCTTTTATTGCTGAGCATAATGGCATACGCTATGGGACATTTTTTTGGTCAGCTGGGGTCAGCTATCCCAGGTGTGTCCCCTCCCAACTTCTTGTGTGCCTCCAGCCTACTCACTGGCAGGGTAGAGTGAGCAACATAAGCCCTTGATGCTGTATAAGCACTGGTCAGCTGTAGCTGAAACATGGGTGTGTTATCAACACTGTTTTGTTCGCAAATCCAAAACATAGCACCATATGAGATACTGAGACGATAATTAACTCTATTCCGGCCAAACCCAGTACATGTAGGAACCTAGTAAAGTCAATAGAAGATTACTGATGGGTTGAAAATGGCATGAGAGAAAGGCTGGGCAGAGGAAGAAGGAATGGCCATACCAATATCGCATCCCAGCTGGGTGATCCATAGGCAGCAGGTGGTTCCTCTGGGCATTTTTTTTTTTCTGTTCTGCCCTTACAGCAACAGCAATTCAGCTGGAAGATAAACTGTTTACGAATCCCATCTACCCTTACAACAGCAATTTGGAGATAATTCAAGGAAAGAACCCCAGTCACTACACCTATTTTAAACTGATCATGCAATATTCAGCTGGAACAGGCAGAGCTTTTCAGGTCTGCTGCGCAGCGGTATACACTCCAAGGACTTTAAAAGGAAAGACTCTGCTGGGGATTTTCCTGGGCATCCAAGCTAGGTTTCTGTAGATTGACCTCAAGATGTCTCAGGTTGAAATTCTGTCCTCAAGCTTTGCCTCTGGCCTGCTTTTACCAAAGAATTTAGCAGAGACAAATTCACCAGCACCCCCACTGCTCTTATTTCTCATGCTGACCTCAAAGTCACTACTGCAAGCTGTCCTCTTCTGCCTCTGAAATTGCTTACTCTTCTGCACACTTTATTTTGTCCTTGTCCCTACTCCACCCGTCTGTCGTTTTGCAGGATGGGACTACAGCAAAAGCAACATGACTAGACCCAGTTCATCCCACAGAAGACTATAACTTATGTCATCTGCTCTGGGGCCATCAGGAAGAAGCCCATCACAACAGTTAGAGTAATGACAGTCTTGGGCAATCTCTGCTGCATGAGAACTCTGCAGGCTGCCAGCACCTACAAGACTTGATCGCTTAAATGTATTATGGTGGCTTTTTATACTGGTTATGGACAAGAGACTGGGACATAGTCGCAAATATGCACCCAGACACATAGCTTATGTTTGAGAAAAGATGAATCTCATAGCCTAAAAACTGGTTTAAGAAACAAAAATCAGGTATGAATGTCTTTTGAGCACATTCATGTGGTTATCTCTGAAGTCAAGTGCACTTTAGTGGTAAGTATACCTCTGAATATTTTTTCTTAATACTGACAATCTTAAGCACATATTTACTTTTTATTTTCCCCCTAAATATCTGGCTCTAGCCACTTGTGGTCATATCCAAAGCCAACAGCAAGATTCACTTTATCAAATTTTACTCTTCAACAGCTGTTTAGTCCTTGAGACACCCTGTGCAGTCAGCAGAGAGAACCAGGGCATGATTTGTTTGATTTGTCTCAGAGAGCTGTTTTAGGGTGAGGTGAAGCTTATCTTTATGAGTTCCTAGTTTTTTCCCCACTATAAAGGGAACCTATAAGGACTATAAAGGGAATCTAGTGCAACTGACTTATATTTAGATGTTTACATTTAGTTAGTATCTTCCACTTGTACTGTGTAAAGGTGGGGAGGAGCCAATATTCTAGCCAAAGATATAATTTTTTTTTTTTTTAATCTTGAAATTCCTCTGCTCCAACCCTTAGGCCGTCTCTCTTCCCCATGCTTTTTTAAACAAAAGGATGTCACTTTTCACTAGTGGCTAATTCAGTTGTGAGGCAAAGCGAATGTCTGGGAAGGGTGTAATAATTACAGCACAATGTGATGATCCTCTAGTGTATTCCCTGAAGAAGTATGATCTCAGAGAATTTCTGCTAGGCCCTCTTCAAGTAATTACTGTCAATTCATGCTTATCTGCCAGTTCTCTCACCAGGTTTTCTTTTCCTTCCCTTCCTTAGTGAAGATACTGATTTTGACAAAAGGAGCCATTTGTCAAGGAGACGGCATGCCAATTTTTCTTTCCCTTTCTTTGCTGAAATTATGCAAGAGATTACAGTCCGGCCTGAACCAATATGTACCTTATCATCTAAACAATAGAGCACATAATAATCAATGTCAAATGGACATTGGTGGTAGCAGATACAGCTATGTCATTCAGCAGAGGGCTGCTTGCCACAACCGCTTCTGGACATCTTCATTTTAAACGTGAAATCACAGAGGGTTTTTTAATAGATCACCAAGGCTTATTAAGTAATTGCAAAGCCTGTAGTTGGAACAAATGTCAAAGAGGTTTTTGAATATAGATTCTTCTCCTTAGGGACCATACTGGAAGTGAGGAGTCCCTTCAAAGTATCTCTTAAAACATGAACATTGCTTACCCATAAGACAGCAAGGGATAGGTTTCCTTCAGCTTCCACAGTGACGACCCTGAGTTCAGCCTGACCTGGGATGGAGTGATAATTACAGCATATGTCTTTGTTTACTCTCCCAGGATTTAGACAGGGGACCCTTTACTTATAGCTTGTGCATAAGCCTGGTTTAGGCAATAACAAATTCAAATCCTCTAACGACTTAGTACAGATGGATTCTTAATCTAATCACTACATTAGTTAATTTTAAGATCTTCAATGGAAAATGGAATTGGCTAAGACCTCCTGTGAAGGTAGCAAAAGGGACTGCTATTCAGAAGGTTTTACCATCTAGTACTGCAAACAATAAATCCACAGGAGTCAGGAAAAAACATCTTGGGTATCCACACACTTTCAGTACAATCACAAGGGTTGTATAACGATTTACATGAACAAAAATTCCCATCTTCATTTCTTAGACCACCGAGCAATCATGAAACTGTTAAATTCCCTGAAAGTCTACATGATCTGCAATCCTGTACACAAATTCTTTTCCTCTGTCGTTTCTGATTTCAGTGTGAGGACACCCTAAGAATCAAGTGAACTTCAGAGTCCATATGTATAATTTTGGTAAACCTGCAGCTGATATGGTGCAGAACACAAGACCAGATGTAGGACTCGCACATCCCACTACTAAGCCAGACTCTCACACATATCTGTGCCACTAGACAGGGTTGTATTTTGGCATTTGTATGTCATTGTTCAAGAGACTGCTTCTCCTGCCTTTCACCTTCTGTTGTCAGGTCAGTCTTCACCGCACATGAGAAACAAAGGCAATCATCTGAAGAAATAGGTAGCATGGAAATTTTACCTTTCTTATGTTTTAAGCATAGATTTTAGTTTCAAGGCTATCCATATAACATGTAAGGGGTAGAATAAGAATGAAATAGGAGAAAGGTAGAGCTCTTTACCCTGACAATTGAAGAGGGTGCTTCAGCTTTCTCAGATGCTAGCATTTGCCTCAGGATTTGGGTTTATTATGAGCTTGATTTGGCTGTCAATGAACTGGTTCAAAACAACTGTCTTCCCCATAGTAGTTCCTAGAAGCTGCATAGCCTCTCTGGAGAATAGGTCCTTTTTCATTCGGATTTCCACACCCCCCACCCCCCACCCCCTTTTCTCCCCAGCACTGTCAGTAGTTTACCCAATAACTTACTTGCTACCACATTTTTTAATTTCTTAGTCTTTTGGTGGCTGAAGAAATTCAGCAATGCCCTCTAAGGACTTACACAAGCATGTCACTTCTTTGCAAAACATCCCCTGATTTTGTCAGTTGCATGAGCTAATGCCAGTGAAACTCCAATGCTTTGGAAGAAAATCCAGGGGCACCTTGAGGGTTTTATTTTTTTATTTTTTTGTAAAGTTCAAGATGATTAATTATATGGGACTCAGATATGTAAAAGTTATCCAAGTTTTCACCATTAATCACATAAATGAACAGAAAATAATTAGTTCATAGTGACTTTCTGGCTTATTATAATCAGCCCAACTCAAATCGACTTAGCCCAGAGAGCCAAATATAGCAAGGAAAAAACCTTGAGGCATTTTTTCGCTATGTGTTGCCTGTTATCACACAGTGAGGTTTCTGTTCAAATGATGTGCCTTATTAAGGCAGGCGAAACCCATTTAAACAATGTATCAGAAATGCAGACAAGCTGCAGAAAAATACATGTATAAAGGGTATATTTTTCTTGAAGTTTATTGATGGCTAAGCCTGCTAAAACTTTAGGAAATGTGTTTTCTAAAGCACAAACATTATGTTTTTCTAGTAATACAATTGGATATTTTTTTTTTAATTTTATTGTGCAGTCAGTCCTTTCTCCTTTCTTACTTACCCTTGTAATGGAATTGAAGAATGGCAATTATTCCCTTTCATTTTACTGGCTTAAACCATGTGCTTATTAGAATAAATGTTATCATTACCCTTTTTATTTTATGATTATTAATTTTTTTATTTGATTGCCAATACTTTTACTGTAGGCTTAAAGTCTTGAATATTACATGTGATGGAACAATAATAAAATGGAAAGGATTGCATATGATTCTTTCTTTCTTTTTCATAATACATATAATTTTAATTCTTAGTGATGTATTCTAAAGGTAGGCAAACTAATTAGGTTAAATTCTTAGTTGTACTGTCACCTACAGGAATTTGAGATCTCACTATCTTTGGCATTTTGACTGCATGATACAGAACCACAGAATCATTTAGGTTGCAAAAGACCTTTAAGTTCACCAAGTTCAGCTGTAAACCCAGCACTGCCAAGTCCACTGCTAAACCATGTCCCTAAGTACAACAGCTACATGTCCTTTAAGTGCTTCCTGGGATGGTGACTCCACCACCTCCCTGGGCAGCCTGTTCCAATGCTTCACCACACTTTCAGTGAAGAAGTTTTTCCTAATATCCAATCTAAACCTCCCCTGGCATAACCTGGGGCTATTTCCACTTGTTCTATCTCTTGTTAGTTGGGAGAAGAGACCAATGCCCACCTCAATACAACACCATTCCAGGTAGTTGTAGAAGGCAATAAGGTCTCCCCTGAGCCTCCTCTTCTCCACACTTAACAACTCCAGTTCCCTCAGATGCATCTCGTAAGACTTGTTCTGTACACCCTTCCCAAGCTCCATTGCCCATCTCTGGACAGGCTACAGCCCCTCTGCATCACTCGTGGAGTGAGGGGCCCAAACTGAACACAGGATTTGAGGTTCAGCCTCACCAGTGCCCAGTGCAGGGGAACTATCACTGCCCTAGTCCTGCTGGCCACACTGTTTTGGATGCAATCCAGGACGCTGGTGGCCTCCTTGGCCACCTGGGCACACGGGGGGCTCATGCCCAGCCGGCTGCCGACCAGCCCCCCCAGGCCCTTTCCCCCCAGGCAGTTCCCAGCCCCCTGCCCCCAGCCTGCAGCGCTGCGGGGGCTGGTGTGACCCACAGGCAGGGCCCGGCACTGAGCCTGGTTGACCCTCACACAACTGGCCTGGGCCCATCGCTCCAGCCTGCCCAGACCCCCCTGCAGAGCCTCCTGCCCTCCCGCAGATCAACGCTCCCCCCAGCTGGGGGTCACCTGCAGACTGACTGAGCGTGCACTTGATCCCCTTGTCCAGATCATTGATAAAGACATTAAACAGGACTGGCCCCAGCACTGAGCCCTGAGGAACACCATTTGTGACAGGTTACCAGGTGGATGTAACTCTATTTACTACCACTCTTTGGGCCTGAACATCCAGCCAGTTTTTACCCAACAAGGAGTACACTCTTCCAAGCCATGAGCAGCCAGTTTCTCCAGGAGAATGCTGCGCCCAGGTAGACAATATCCACAGCCTTTCCTTCATCCACTAAGTGGGTCACCTTGTCATAGAAGGAGATCAATTTTTTCAAGGAGGACCTGCCTTTCATAAACCCATGGTGGCTGGACCTGATCCCCTGGTTGTCCTGCATGTGCCATGTGATGGTATTCAGGATGGTCTGCTCCATCACCTTCCCTGGCACCAAGGTCAGGCTGACAGGCCTGTAGGTTCCTGGATCCTCCTTCCTGCCTTTCTTGTAGACAGGCATCACACTGGCTAACTTCCAGTCAACTGGGACCTCTAGTTTGCCAGGACTCCTGATAAATGATTGAAAGAGGCTCGGTGAGCACTGCCACCAGCTCCCTCGGTACCCTGGGGTGGATCCCACCCAGCCCCATAGACCTGTGTGTGTCTAAGTGGTGTATATTTCCCCATGGATTATGGAGGCTTCCTTCTGCTCCCCATCCCTGTCTTCCATATCAGGTGGCTGGGTAACCCAAAAACAACTGGTCTTACTATTAAAGACTGAGACAAAGAAGGCATTAGGTATATCAGCATTTTCTCACTTTTGTCACTATGTTTCTACCCTCCCACCCCACCCTGTTCCCCCATCCCACAAAGGATGGAGGAATACCAAATCATACTAGAAGTTTGTGTCTGGAAATCTGAACATCACAGTGTCAGCACACTGCTGAGACGGACATTCTGTCAGGTGAGTTTCACAGCCAACACACTTAAGTGAAGTGATAAACTTGGGAATTTGTAGGACAGTTGTCTGTGTCACATGTCACCAGAACTGTGATGTTGAGTCAGGAAAGGTGTATAATCTGGTACAGCTAAGACAGGATCCCATGACTTTCTCTGGCATCAATAATTAAGAGGCAAGACTCATGAGAACATCAGACACTCCTCATCATAGGTTTTTCCCCTGTAACTTCACTCTGGTGATGCAGCAAACAAAATTTCTCTGTTTTGAAAGCACCCTGGAACTACAGCATACATCTTGGACAATTGAAATTAAAAAAATTCTCTAAAGGTAACATAGCTCAAAGGCAGAGATGAAGCCTGGTCACAGTCATCTCCTAAGAAAAAGAAGCAAGTTCAGTGCATGTAGGCTCCAGACATACAGGATGATGACACAGTGGAGGAAGGGAGGTGGTCAGAAGCTTCAGCTTCACCCTGTACATAAAATTTGCAAATATGAACTTCACAGCTACTGCTTAACCTGTGCATTATTACAGAAACAAGTCTGCAAATGAGATCATTAGATGATTCAGCCTCCCTAAAGTTATCTGCCTCTGTTTGAAAAGCCTTTTTTTTTTTTTTTTTTTTAATTCCTGTTCTGTGTAGAAAAGGTGTCACTTGTTTCAGCATGGGGTTAAAAACAAAGAGCAAGGTGGTACCTAAAGACAGTGAGATAATAGATAGCACCTTTGCAGCCACCTAAGAAATGCTGAACACAGAATATTCAGTCTTACCCTTCCTTACCTTGATTTTGGTACTTTCATCCTTTCAGTCTCAGAGTACTTTCCTTCAAAAAATAAAATCAGTGCTTAATGCTTTTTAATTATCAATGGTAGGAAAATGTCATCATGTGCATAAAAGCCCAATTTTACTGTGGTCAAGAAAATAAAAACATGCAGTTTGGTTCCCTCTTTATTTGGGTGATATTTTCCCATTTCAGAGAGTTGGATTCAGATGACTGCACAAACTTTTGAGAACAAATACACAAACACCCCAGGAACTGGAAACAGCATCCAAGTTATAGCATGTTAAGAACTGACAGTATGTGTCTGAGAAAGTGGATGCTTAGAAGAAAACAGTATGTGGAATGAAGAATAGCAACTCTGGAGATACACAGTGCCATTCTAACAATTACGAGATTTAGAGATCTCTGGAAATGGAAGTTGCATCTAGGCTTTGATAGACACTCATTAATGAAAGAGTCATGACTGAATGCAGAGCTCTCACTGACTTTGTATTCCAACCCGGAAACATGTATAAGAAAACATGAAGATTTTTTTTTTTCTTCTCTCTTAATTCTTTGGTAAACCAGGTACCAATGAGAACCACGTTCAAGCCAAGAATGATTCCTCAAAACAGTGAAGTGTAACCATTTCTGGGAGAGACATTCCAGTCAGAAATCTGTAATTCAGTTCATGTTCATTCGTCAATCCATGTCATGACATCTCAGAAAGCTTTGCAATTCTTTGGGTATGGGAGCAGACTGAGAATTACAGGATGCAAATGAAGATTCTGAGCTCTGTTACCCACCTGTGTAACCTTGACTTGGTTATTTTTCCTTTCTGCTTTTCTACCCATGTTTTGTCTGTTGAGGCTAAACTCTCCCTTGGCAATGCCAGCCTTTATTACATTTGCACAATCCCTTGTACAACAGTGACTAGAAAACAGCTGGACCCTCTAGCCACCAATAATGTAAATAATAATACATTTCTTTTTCTCTAAACAGCAACATACATGCATCAAACAGGGTCATAACATAAAGACTTGTAATAAAATAATAATAAAAAATTGAAATACTGTTGCTAATAAAATATCTCTTCAAGTTTTGTCTTTTACAGTACATGTGTATGTGTGTTGGTGAATGTGTGTATGTGTCTCAAACATAACACAGCCAAATTAAATTTTGCATATTATATCAAAACAAGTGCAATCACAGTAACCATTTATTTCTCGACATTTTCATTTCTTTTTTTAATGAACTTTCCCTGAGGACATTCTTACAATTGAGCATTTATTTATTATAAGTAACAAAAGGAATTTTGATTGCTCCAGCTGTGGTAAAAAAATACACTTTGATAAGCATACAGCACCACAGATGAAAATAACAACACAAGTAAGTAATTAAAAGCTTTGGAATTTAAGGATGAAATTCTCCTCTGACATTACTCTGTACAATTTAATGTAGTTATGGTAGAGAATTGGGGCCTCAGAAAAAGGGAGCTCGGGAATGTTTGACCTTATTTCCCCATTTCTCTAGAAGAATTTAATTTCTTCCATCTTAGACAAAACAGAATTCTTACTAATATGAAAGCTCAGCCTACCTGGTTTGGAAGACTGAAAATATAGTTTACAAATTACATTTAAAAACTAAATAGATGTTTTGTTTGTTTTCATATCTATACACATAGTGGGAAGTAAAGGAACAGCATCATACAGCAGTGTCCCACAAAGACAGTCTACATTAGGTACAAGACCATACGTTTTTTCTGGATGAGGACACACAAGCAAGTCACCCTGGAGAAAAAAAGTTCCTATCCAGCAGTTTAATACTAATTATTTTATTTATGATTTCACCTCATTGTGATTTCAAGGTTCTTGTACCTGTTCAACCTGTGGTAGAAAATGATAAACTATTTTGCATATAGAAGAAGAAGAAGGATAAAAAGAAAGTATTGTAGCACATTGTGCTTTTAAGTTTTTTAAGTATTTTATTGTATGTTAAACCACTGCAAAAAAGTTCTTCATAGTATTGGTAAAAATAGGTGCAGTCTAAGAAAACTTCAAAATTTTATGGATTTTAAAAAATTGTGATTATTCTGTATACGAAGATTCATGTCTTAAGATTTTATAGACCATTAATAGTTAAGAGCTTACCTCTCATAAATGTCTCTGCAGCTGTTTTTTATTTTCCTTTGTAAGAATCACAGATACTTTTCACACACACACTCACACACACACACACATGCCCACCCTCCCATGGAAGTCAAATGATACGGAATGGAAGACTGCAGTGGAAAACTTGTTATCCATTCCAGCATGGCAAGATCTAAAAGACCTCATGAAAAATGATGCAAATTTCTCCCTGCCAGATTATCTTCTCTGGATCACAGTAGAGCAACTATTACTTTTCTGAAGTAAAATTTGGGTTTTGGATGCAAATGTTTTGGTTTTTTGTTTTTGCTGTTTGGTGGTTTGTTTTGGGGGGGAGGTTGTTGGGGTTTTTTCCTCCTTTCTTCAAAAATATGCCAGCTTTAAGCTGAAAATCCTTTCTGTTCAGCTAATAAAAGCCAAACAAACTGATTTGCCTTTGCACACACTGGAGAAATGTTCTGGTATCAAATTTGGCAGGACATTGCTGCAATTTCAGAAAGAGGATGATTCTGGTGTTGATTGGGAAATATTTCCACCCCCTCCCCCACCCCCCCCCCCCACCCCCCTCAGCAAAGCGTAAGGCAAAGCAAAAAAAAAAAAATAATCAAAACTTTTGGTAAGAAGACTTAGGTGTATCGAGGCTGGCATTTCTAGCAAATAAAGTGCAAGTAATATAAAAGCTCCATCAGCAAAATGGAGTAGGTGGCAGAAGGTCTGGGTGTTTGAGGCAATGAATTTGGGTTCAAAATGACAAAAGTGCTAGTAAGGCTTATTTGCAGTACTTTGTTGTGAAGGGAGTAGCAGCAGTCGATGTGAAATTATATGAAAATGTATGTGAGAATTTTTAGTATATTCTTTGGGGCATTTGCCTGAGTTTAGTCACAGCTCAAAATCTTTACTCCCGCCTTATTAGTTTAAAGCTGTGATGGAAACTCAAAGTGACAGCGCTGTCAACACACTGAGACATAATGCCGCAGAGCACTGTGCTTCCGGGCCAGCAAACAAAACATCAGCTTCCAAATGAAAAGGCATTGAAACAGAGGAAAAAAACCCAATTGTATGTACCATCTCCATATAATGCTATAAAGTAGAACAGCACATTTACTAAGGAATGCAGGGGCAGGATTCTGTTCATAGTAGTGCCATAATCAGAAGCCTAATTTATTTATCTCTAAATTTGCATGATGATGGGGTTGAGTAGTGTTAGTAGCCTGCTATTAGTCTGAATGTTTGATTAAAAAGGGGGAAAAAAAGAACTTCCTTCCCTTTTTCATACACACATACACAAAACAAAGTGAGAAAACCATAAAGGGAAGACCTAGTGTATAGTTCTTACATGCAAAAGTAAGCAAGGCAAGATGAAAAGGCTTTGGAATGATATTTAATGCCATAGCATCTCGGTTCCCTTATAATAACTCCATTAAACTCAGCAACTGAAAGGGTACAAAGAAACTTTGTCTCTTTATTTTTTGCTCAAATTCAGACCTCTCACACCTTCTCAGGGCTGCTAGCAGGCTTTAGCGTGTAGATTTACTTGCAGAGGAAGCAGCACCTTCTGCTGCACTGCTTCGTGTGAAAGCTCAGGACGAAACTGCAAAAAGAACAAACAGGACCATGGAAAACATCATATTTCCTCCTTCCACCTGCTCCTGTGAAGTCTCCACAGCAGCTTCCATCCTTAGGTTTGGAAGTGTTTATGGGAAGGAGGATGGGCACCAGCAAAGTAATGACACAGAATAAGCACAGCTCATTTGATTTCATGGCTCTGGTCAAATGTTGTGGCCTTTAGACCTTACACAGGTGCATTTCCCATGGATGATGACAGTAAGGTTGCATGAGCCAAGTCAGAGAGGGATGGGGCCTTTATATGCAGAATATATAATTTGGTTAGAGTCAGAGAAATACAGCAAGTCGAGATAATCTTAATGACACAAGTATATAGAGGTAACAGATTACTTCAAGATCTACATGGGTTCTACAAAATCTTCCCAGTGTTATTTGATACAGGAGGTCTTGTTAGCTTGGGTGATGCAAGGCAGGATGTCTAGGAGTCAATTCTCTAAAAACAGAAACAATGAAATACTAACTTGAAATTTTTCCATGAATTTTACAAATGACCAAATCTAGTCCCATCAAAAACCCAAAACCAGTTTTACACTCACACACACATGGACACAAAATCTTGATTGGCAATTTGTAATCATAAAGTTTCCTTGTTCCTGCCATTAATATGTGACTTATTGTAATTCCTGTAAATAGGTACTGTTATTTTTAATAATTGTGCAACAAGGGGCTTTAAAAAAGACCAGCATACTGAAGTACCAAGAGTTAAAAAAAAAACCAAAACAACACAAAACAAAAAAACCAACAAAACCAAAACAACACAGAGGAGAAGACTCCAGTTAAAGAGTTTTAAGTCTAAATGGAAGTGCTGATCTGGGTATGTTGGGAGAAATGCAGCCACAAAGTAAGTTGTTATAGATAGCACTAAACATGCCAAGTCTCTGGTGTAACAGCAACACTAGTAAGTGATATCTGCAGTCTCCTGGGGAGACACCAAAAGGAAAAGGAGAGCATTTTCTTTGTTTCCTGCACCATCTCCCTCAACAGCATAAGCTAAGGCAACAAAAGCATTTCATTGGTGTCATTGCATCTGCCACAAGCATCTTTCTGCATAGTAGTGTCAACAAGGTGATGTGATCTTTTCCTATGCTCCTCTGACACAAATACATTAGCCAACAGTGGAGATTAAGCTTTAGAGACTTGGTGATGACCACTTTCCAAAGAACCCTAACTTTTTCTTCCTGCAAAGAAAGAGAAAGAAGCAATACACCATGAAGGTGAATAACACTAAGATCCTACTGAGAATGCCTCACGAAGTTTTGCTTCCAACCCTCTTTGCTCCTCACTAGCAAATGAAGGATGAAAAATTCTATAGATGTAGCTTAGATACACAAACAGAATAGCCTGAGGCTTTATTAAAAAAACAAAAAAACAAAAAAACAAAAACCACAAAACCAAAACAAAAACAAAATCTGTTGTGTGCTTTCTAAAAGAAAACATAACTAAATAGCATCTTCTCAGATAGTTTTCCACAACTGAACCAATTTTTTTGGCTCTGTGGCAGTTACGAAGAGTTTGCATACCTTAGTGATGAATGAGGCTCTGTAGACCATCAACAACTCCATTGTTACAGTATCAAGGACTATTTGCATACTGTATCAAGGACTATTTGCATACTGTGTGATCAGAACAGTCAGCTATGTTACATAACACAAGACTTTCAGTTGTAATAGCACTTTACACTTTTCCTGCTTCCATGTTTTATGTTCTTTCTGCAGTTTTCCACAGCTGACTGGCTAAACATAAAGGAAACAGCTTTAGGACTAAAATGCACTATGAAACCAAAGTCTGAAAAAGTTTAATTTCATTCAAATGAAACTGTTCCTTGAGAAACAAACTTGTCTGCAGATTCTACCACCTCCCTTATTCTAAATGAAAGCTTAAACCTGGCCTATAGATCTTTATGATAGACATTCACGTAGCGTCAATTATCAAAGATAAGATATCCTCAGAGTTTCACTGGTTTGTACAAATAGAGGATATAGTTCTACAATTTTTGAAGTAAGGTATTTGCGGATTAATTTAACAAGAGTTATGACTAAATAACGTCATGGAGCATCCAGCATTTTAATAGGAGCACTTAATGACACTTTAAGACTTGATTCTCACTGTTTAACTTAGAATTTTTGGGAGTATACAACACTGCTGTTTTTCATCTGGCATCTGTATGTCCATAATAATAAATAGATAAGCATGATTTAACATTAACAGAAATTTTCAAAACCACATAAAATTTAAAACACTTTGAAAGGTTTTAGGGCTTCTGCTGATTCCATACTTACTCTTTTCATTTGCTTTCTGAGGATGTATCAATATTTTAGGATGGAATTCACCTCACTAAAGCACAAACATCCAAAAACCTGATGTTTGAAATAGTAACCTAGGCTCATTTCATGGAGACACTGCCACTTTCAGAAAGAATTGAGACATTTTACAGTCATTTGCCATTAGGAAGTGGACCTACCCCTTGTTGTTGGCTGAGAAGGAAAACTAGCCAACCAGCTTAGACTCAGCACTGGATTTTCATGATGATATACTGTGCTTAATAAATTCCATTCATTCCATTTAGAAGGATTCACAGAAGGATAAATGTTTTCCTTTTTATTCTCTCCCACATTCAGCACAAGACATGTTAGCACCTCCAGTGCTTTAGAAGAAAATATACCTTTGACACAAAAGATGCAAAGCCTTTGAACTTCTGTGCCATAGGAAGAGGGAAGTTGAGCTCAAAAGCCCTGCTGATGTCCTACAATCTTGCAACAGTGCAGTGTTTGTTAGCTGATGTTAAGAGGTGGACTTCATCCCACATTAGAGAGAATCAGAGAAATAACTCTACAGTATGTGCTGAACTGACCTGAGGGAAAATTCCTATTAGCAGGATATAAACTCAAGAAGTCTAGTTGTATTATAAAACCAGAGCAATGCAACTTGTTCCAGGGCACTGTTTGTGCATACAGCATACAGGGCAGTGGGGCCTTACTCTTCATTGTGGCATCCTTGCTGTAATGCAAATAAGAAATAAATGCAATAAAAACACCACAAAAGGCAGAATAATAACTCCTGTCTTAAAACTCATCAGATTAATAATGCAAGGAGTAATTTCAGGAAAGGAAATTAAGCTGTTAAAGCAACATACAGCAAGCTCTGATGCAGAAAATACTCCCTGTGATCCCTATGGTAGTTTTGCCTTAGTAGGGATTGTTGGGCTCAGACTGTGAGTGAATACTGACGGGTCTGTGCTGTATGGCTGGCAAGGTTTCAAATGCAAACCAGCCACCCATGGGGAGGAGGGGTAGAGGGAAAGAAGACTCTTACTCTGGTTCCTGTATCCTCAGTTCAAACCTGGATCTCTTGTAGTTAAAAAAAGTGGGAGATAACAGATGAAGGACAAACGGACAGGAATAACACAGGATCTGTGACAACATATGAGAAGTTGCAGACTACATGCTCCTATAGTGTGCTATAAAGGATATGTACAGTAATAGTCAATGTGTACAAATGGTACCATCCATCTCGAAGCAGTTTTAAAGATTGTTTGTGAGTCCTGGGTAGGTCTGGTGTTTTACTTGCTACCTCATCTAGGACAGCAGCATTACTCTGTGGCAGCACCAGTTCTACACTAGCAGAACTTCAGAATGCTTAGCAAATTCTGTAGCAAAAAAAAGACTTGTTTCATATGGCCATCTAGACTCTGAAGGTAATTACGCTTGCACTGCAGAGCTGAGAGCTCATATTCCTTGTGAAAACCCTTTGTCAAATGCTGCACATAGTTCATCCTGCTTCTTAGTAAGGTTTACTGGCTTGGGCTCAGCATTTTAATAACATAGCTCTGTGGCCTGCTGACTGGAGCAATGTTGTGTCTGGACAGTTCAGTATGTGCCTTGCTCCATGACCAGGAATGTTTCTAAATGCCTAAATCACTTTAGTTGCATATTGGGTATGAATATGCTTGTTTATATCTGGCTGTAAATAGATAGCTCAAGGTTACATGCTAAGCCAAAGCTGAGAATTGTCTTCCCCCTCTCCATGTCCAGCCCTAGGCTATACTCTGATCTGTTAGGGTGTTATGCATATTCATGTTTTCATAGCCTCAGGAACCAGGACTTGTGCAAGGCTTCAGACATAGACACCAGTCTTCTCTTGGCTCTTGGTGGAGCACAACATAAAGCAATAGAGCAGAAAGGCAGGCCATATGGTAAAGAGAGGGTGAAGCCAAGGAAGGCACTGAGACATCTCGCAAGGGCCTCCAGTGAGCTTGAAAGCTGTTTCTTCTGCAGATCTTCTGCAGATATGCTGTTTGCCCTTTGAAGGATGAGTTCCCTTCAGCGCAGAAAGCCCGGTGGTATGGGGAAAGTATGACTTTCCTTTCTTCTTGCAGCACCTTTGTTCAATCTGTAATCTAGTGGGGCTATACAGCTTCATCGGCCTATGAAATCGCCATACTAGGAAATTGTGCAAGGATCCTGGAAAGGCCCTACTTCTGCTAAAATCATCTCCCTTGAGCAGACGTTGGAGTACCATGTACAAAGATTAAGCTCTACATATGTGTAGCCCCATAGCCTTAATGTAATTTGCAATTCAGTTTTCCAACTGGATTTCCCTCCCTTCTCTTCTTCTTCACAGAGATTTTTTCTTTCCTTTGGATTTTTCATGCTAATGCAACAGCATAAAGCACAACATGGTGGATTCATTATCTGAGCCACCAATACAAATTTCATCCATCAAAACAACAGCTACAGACTACAGGTCCTATCTTCATAAATTACATTGGAAACATTAATGGAGATGTCATTCATCCCTGCTATTATTATGATGATACAACCGGAGATATGTATGCTTTAAAAATTAAAGTATATATTCCTAGCCATAGTAAAGCCTCCTGCTATATAAGCTATAATATGCACACAGGGAATTATTAATCAAACCTTTCCAATGCAAGGTGAAAAGAGTTCTCCTTTTCTTGCAATACATTGCTTTGACAAAACACAACTTTCAGTACACCTGTTTTTGATTTTAAAAAATTTCCAAGCATATGTGTAAAGATAACAAGCAGGCCACACGTACATTTGACTGTCTAAATTGAGCTTCTCAGTTTAATTTCTGCACCAAAAAGGAGAGTAAAATCCTAAATGTCTTCTGCAGAGCCTGGTTGGGTCTTCATGAAGCTTGTCAAGTCTTGGTACACAGCCTTTCAACCAGAGCTGCCTAATTTGGAGTCAGTTTGCTAAATCTTTTAAAATAGGACTGATCTTCTGCTGGAAGAAGTTACGGATGTGATGATGATGTATGATGGAACAATTATCTTCAGCTACTTTGTATCATTCTCATTAAAGAGCAGCCAAAACCTACAGATAACAGAGCCAACTTCCAAACTAACATCAGTTTTATTGTTCCTGAACCACAAAGACACTGGCAGCTCCTGTGCAATGTTAGGATCTGGCAGAGTAAAACTGAAGAAAGCTGCTTTAAAACAGAAACAATCTCCTGCTTTTCATCTTAAGCCTGCAGTTTTTCTAGCAGATTATTCACACAGTTATCCAGTATTGTCACACTGAGTGTAATTCACTCATCCTGTCGACTATAAAGAAAGTGCAACTGAGGAAAATCGACTAATATTGATTCATTTAAGGAAACCAATGTCTAAGATACAAAAGTACTTGATGGGTATCCGCTCAGTTATCTTTGTTGACTTCACTTTCCTTTTTCCCTTTAACAGTCCTCCAGGCAGATGTTCTTTCTACTCTTGTTTTCATATAAGACCTAAACCTATACATTCAAAATCTTGAGTATTTTGCACACTGAACAAACATCAGCAAGTTGCATATTGCAATTGGACATAGACAAATCCATGCTAAGTAAAACAGTCACACTTCTCTTTTGAAATAATTTGAAGAATTCTAGTCCTAGAGAGTCAGAGGAGAAGTGATTTGGGGGCAGGAGAGACTGAAATTGGCCAGATACTGAGAAAAAAAGGAGACTTGCATAATTACTTTTTGTTACAGAGACTTGTTGTTACCTATAGAAAGAAAAAACCAAAACATCCAGAATAGGTGAAGGAAGTCCATTAATTGCTTTTATTCATATTATGGAACAGAGGATTTGAGAACTAGGGAATTCTCTGTTCTCTCTTGAATGCTGACATTCCCCTGGGCCCTAGGGGTGCTGCGTACCAGGAGAAACAAATTCTGTATTGTATCAAGTGCATAGGAGAACGCATCCCATTTACGTGCTCCTGATCACGAAGACTCAGCACCATAATTTTCTTCCTCCAAGCTCACGATGCTATGACTGCAGAATGGTACTCACTGCTAGATATGGAAAGAGTTAACACTGATTCCCGAAGGAAATAGGTAGCTATGTTACTAACACCAGAAGAGTAAAACAGGCTTTATTCTCCCTGTGACCCCCCACGGCCAGCTGCAAGCCTTGTTCGGGCACAGGTTATTACCTGGCACTTGAGGAATGCTGCAGTTCCCCTCCATTATTCTGATGAGGTTTTTTGTATTTTCTTTCTTTCCCAGAGCACTGTATCTTTTCCGGGGAACAAGTCACCAGGAGGGAGCTTTTTAATCTGTCACTCAGGGACTCATATAAGCAAGTACCTGTATAACAGGGTTTGTGGGATCTGGGGAAGATTGAGTTCTTCAGTCAAGACATGAAGGTGTGACCTCCTGATTTAGAAGACAGAGTACTACTTCTGGAGTTTACCACTTCCACCATCGTCCCCATCTGTTTTTGTCAAGCTCAAGAATTGTGCTGCCAGTGGAAAAGGCTGCAGTTCTTAATGAAATCAGAAGTGCTGGGAATTAAATCTGTGGTTTCTGAAAGATCATCAGCACTCTGTTTTAACCCCTTTTTCTTTCCTTTTTCAGATTCAGATCTTTCACTGTTAAAAACTTCCACACACTTGGGGCTTTTTTATTATTTTGCAATTAATTTGTAGTATTTGTTTACAAGGAGGATCATTAGCATTCCAAGATATATTTTTTTTATTACTGTTCTTTGTTATAATGTCAAACAGAAGCACAAAATAGACAAACAGACAGATGTATAACTCAGGAAAAACCTCAGTAAGCCACCAGAGAGAACTATGGAACAAAGATACAAATACTGACTTTGCTGGACTAAATCTGAAAACAAATCTATGTCAGTGAATGGATCAAATTTTCAGCTGATGAAGACTGGTTTCATTCCACAACAAAGGATTCACCACTCAATTTACCTCTAGGTTTACATCCAGCTGTCTGGTGTGTTGACCCTGACTGGACGCCAGGTGCCCACTGTCCTGGTTTTGGCTGGGACAGAATTAATTGTCTTCGAAGTAGCTGGTGCAGGGCTGTGTTTTGGGTTTAGTATGAGAATATGTTGACAACACAGGGATGTTTTAGTTGTTGCTCAGTGGTGCCTACCCTGAGTCAAGGGCTTTTTGGTTTCCCATGCTCTGCCCATGAGGAGGGGCACAAGGGGCCGGGAGGGGACACAGCCAGGACAGCTGACCCGAACTAGCCAAAGGGATATTCCATAGCACAGAACATCGTGCTCAGTGTATAAACTGGGGGAGCTGGCTGGGGGGGTGACCGCTGCTGGGGGACTGGCTGGGCATCGGTCAGCAGGAGGTGAGCAGTTGTACTGTGCATCACTTGTTGGTCTTAGGGGTTATTCCTCTCTCTCTTTTCCCTTTTTATTATTGGTGGTAGTAGTAGTAAAAATAGTAGTAGTATATTTCACTTTAATTATTAAACTGTTCTTATGTCAATCCATGGTTTCTACCTGTTCCCGATTCTCCTCCCCATCCTGCCAAGGGTAGGAGAGGTGAGGTACGAGCAAGGTGCTGCACAGTGCTTAGTTGCCAGCTGGGGTGAAACCACAGCACCCACCAAAGCATCTCTGCCACTGCTCCTCAGCTGGGCAGTGAAGGCTCAGAAAGCTGCGGGTCGAAACAAGGGCAGATATATCACTCAGCAATTACCATCATAAGCAAAACAGACTCGACTTCGGGAAATTAGCTTAATTTATTACCAATCAAATCAGAATAAGACAATTAGAATTAAACTCAAATCTTAAAACACCCTCGCTCCCCGCCCCCCCCCCCCCCCCCGGGCTTCTTCCTAGCCCCCCCCCCCCCCCCGCCCCCAGCGCCGGTCCGGTCCGGGCTCAGCCCCGCAGGCGCTGTCCCCGCCGCTGCTGCCCCTCAGGGCCGGGGCTCCTCACCCCCTGCCCGGCCCAGCCCGGCCCCCCGCGGGCGCAGCCCCTCGGGCCCAGCCCGGCCCGGCCCGGCCCCCCGCGGGGGCACCGGCCCTGCCCCAGCCCGGCCCGGCCCGGGCTCCTCTCCCCGCGGGGCCACGGGCCCTGCCCGGAGCTGCCCCGGCGCCGCTGCCCGCGGGTCACAGCCCCCTGCGGGCACCCCCTGCCCCGGGGGGGCCCTGCCCGGGCTGCGGGGGGGGAGCTGCTCCCCCGGGGGCTCCGCGGGCTGGGGGCACGGCCCGCCCCGCCGGGGGCCGCCCCGCGGGCTGGGGGAGCCGCTGCTGCGGCGCCCGGAGCCCCCCGGCCTCCCCCTGCCCCGGCCCGGGGGCTGCGGGGCTGCTGCTCTCACACACCCCGCTCCTCTCTCCCGCTGCAGGCGCTGCTGGGCAGCAACTTTCCCCCCTGACGAAACGCGTCCCCCCCGCGGCGCCGCCACCGTCGCTGACGGGCTCGGCCTTGGCCAGCGGTGGGTCCCGCTCGGAGCCGCGGGCCTCGGCTCCGCCGGGCACGGGGAACCTTCGGGCAGCTTCGCACAGGAGCCGCCCCTGCAGCACCCCGCTACCAAAACCTCGCCATGCAATCCCAGTACAAGCTGAAATAAGAATCTGAAATACAGAGGCTCCAGACTCTGGAAGTGAGAATATGAAGAACCATACCCTTAACAGACATCACCTGGTATGGAAGTACGCCTGTCCATAGATTCTGAGACTTTTGGTGCTGTTCTTCACTGAGGCAGCTAAAAATCCTTTCTAAAGATGTTTGGCTTTCTGATAATCCTCTTGTTGCATATGTTGGTTGGTTGGTTTGGTGTTTGTTTTGGTTTTGGTTTTGGTTGTTTTTTGTTTTGTTGTTGTTTTTATATAAAAAAATAAAATGCAGATAGTAACAGAATATTGAGGAGACAGAGCTGTTGTCCTGTGAATGAACACAAGACAGGAGTTTAACTTTAGTTTCCGGTTTTTCATAATCGTTCTCTGGGTGTCTTAAGACAGCTAACTTCCATATCATTGAGTTTCTCCATCTCCAAAATAATAAGTGATCCTGAGCATCTTTGTGAGATTTATTGCCATTAAGATTTATTGTGAATCAGCTGTTTGGGTGTTATTATTGTTAATAATTATTACTATTATTATTGTTGTTATTATTATGCTTCTGCACTGGTGAGAACAGCTTAAAGTATATACCACTGTGCTGGGATCTACAACTTGCAATGGAAAAACCAGCCTGAAAGATAACCTTGCCACTAACAAGGTAAAAATGAGAGCACCAAGCAACTCAATAGCCTGCTTCACTGATAACAAGGCTTTCAAATACCCTGAGCCAGATTCTGTTCTCAGCGAGATGAGCGTAAATCTGAGAGGTCCTGCTGAGGTCTGCAGTACTGTAGGGAAATTACTGAAAATCAGAATTTGGCCTGGTGGTACTGAAACGTGCTCACTCTAAAGGGCCTGATACGCATTGGTGCTCAGTGTGCTACACAGAGAAGGATAAACAACAGACACACACACATGCTAATTAAAACTGCAGATGTGACTTGGTGGCTAGATTAAATAACACCTCTGGAAAGAGGGGGAGCTGCCAGATGTAAAAGCAGAAAGCTCCTCAATTAAATTGCTCGGAGGGCTGCTGTTGATCTAATTTCTCCTAATTTCTAGAATCGGAACCGATAGCCCTCTCTTTCTGGGTGATGTCTGTAGGGTAAATGCTGACCCATACCTACTCCCAAGTGCAGTTTGATTTTTTCTCCATATGGTTTACCCAGGAACTCAGGTGGATATTTAGAGAGCTCTCTTAAGCACTCCTATTTTATCTTATTTGTGTGAAAATAGAGCAGACAGGGCACATGTGGGACTAAGGCTACCAGAACAGCTCATTTTCAGCCCTTTTTAAGTTGCAGAGTGAGTATGGAAAGCCTAAGTTACAGACAGGACAACAGTCAGCAATGCAGATGGAAAATACATGGGTCAAGGCTATGCATGCTAAAGCCAGTTCTTGTCAGTGCTTTTAATCTCACAGGCAAAATCAGTCCTATTTCTACCAAACCTAGGTAGTAGGCTTGCAAGAGTATTACACTGCCGCAAAACATGTGAAAAACTTTTATTTTGGGTTATTTGAGTCACGGAGAATTAAAAAAAAAAAAAAAACCAAAAAAACACACATCAATCCAAGGAAATAAAAAAAAACCAACATGCAAAAATCCCCATAAACCGAAAACTGAAAATAAAATAAAGCTAAGCCTCTCAGCCTGGCTTATCATTGCTGAAGGCAATGTCTCCTGTGGCTGCTATTCCTACAACAGCTGCTGTGTGGCATTGCTCCCCTTCAGATGAAAAGAAGCAATGTGCAACGCCAGTGAGTCAACAGCGCTCCTTGTAGAGCATTTCTTGAAGACAGTCCTATTCCCTGTCCTCCTAACAAACAGTTCTAATTGTTATGCTGACTATTATGGCTAAAATTGCAATGCTCTGCTGTTCAAGAATTTTTGTCTATATTTCTGTAAAGCAACAGGGAGCAAAAAAGTGCCTTTTACAAATTATTATTTAAGAAAAAAATAAATGCCTTGAAAAATAATCTGCTGGCTATGAAATCTATTATGAAATATATTTCAATTAAAAGGCTACATAATTTATATGCATAAGCTTTTCTTCTGTCAAGTTTATATTTTTGTTGTCTTGTCATAATGCCCTGAAGTAAGCACTTCTGAATTTTAAACTTTAGCATTTATCTTAGCAATCATGCTGTGAAGATAAATATCCCTTGAGGAAGATACACAATTGTATCTTGTATAGTAGTAAGTTAGGCTTTGTACAGGTTATTACTGCACTAGGAAGCATGGGGGTTCAATAACAAGAATTAGCATTTAGAGGTACACAGTTTATGTTCAGTGTATTGTACATGCACCGGTTAATTAAATCTGTGCAAATGGTTGTGATTCTGAAGCTCAGTGCTGGGATCATTGGAAACATTTGGATGGCATAAAAGGGTCATAAACAAGTTGCAAAATCTTCATTAAAAATTCTCCTGGTGCTAAACTTTCTGTAGGGGTCTTTTGCTCAGGTTTCTTGTAACACAGGGGACGTGGGAGCAGTATGGCTGAGAACTGCTATAGTAAAGCAATACTTCTAGCCACAGGAGCAACTCCTGAAGTGCAAAGCACAGTTCAGCTTTTCATCAGTTTAAACAGTTCCTGCACACCTTTGCATGGTCAGCGCGAACCAGAAGGATGAACTGGAAAATTGCCATCTTTTTGTGAACAGGCTACTTTTTAGCTGGCTCAGTTCTTTGATCCGGTTTATTGAGTGGCCATGTAAAAATGCCTGCGGCCAGCAGAACCTAGGGAACAGCCTAGGAAGAACATTCTCTTGGGAGAACAAGAGAACTGTTGGAGCAGTCATGTGAGTGAGTGTTCAGCTGTCCTACACCTTCGTTTCAGGATGCTAATTAGGTTAGGTGGTTAACTCAAATCAGGGTGTAGTCACCTTTAAGCCCATCTGAGACTAGACTGTTATGAAAGGGGACAGCTACCTTCTGTGTCACAGCCATAGCACTCAGATGGACTTATAGTTGGCCAGACCTCATGGAAAAAAGTCCAGAAAAAATGATTAGGAAAAGTGATAGTACCAACATGGAGAGAAGGTGTTAGTGCATGGTTGAGAACAGAGTAAAATACTTATACACCCCTTCTTGATACCTGCGTAGGCTTAGACCACCTGGAACTGATGGTGAAACTGCACCCACAGATTTGCTCTGAACTGGCATTTGAAGGAGTTTCTTTCACTTTGCTGACCACAGAAAAGATGTATGTCCACTAAACCACCTAAGCAGGCATTAAATTAGCTTTTGAATAAAAATTAGAAGCAATAAAGGCCTCTGAGCCAGTGCACTGAGTCCTGGAAATAAAACTGGCTTCCCAGCGTGTACTTCCTGCAGGAAGATCTCCATGAGAATGGTCCTGATGTTTCTTTGACTTAATGGGAACAATCCGTCCCTCTGATATGGACAGAAAACCTATGACAAATGAGAAGGTGACCACTCAACCAGGGAGCAGAAGAGCCAGGAGCTGGTCCTAGTCTCTCCTTGCTGGCTGCCCTCCCTCCCAAGTTGTCTGCCAGCCTGCAAGAAGGCACTGCGGTGGTTATTTATCTCTACAGTGAGGACTTGCTCTCAGGCATAGTCTTATCGATTTCAGTGCTGGCTATAGTGCTTGTTTTGTAACCTGAACAACCTATACTCTTCCCTGCCAAGCAGCATGAAAGCTGAGCAGATATTAGGACCCCATAACATTTCAGAGAGTATTACAGCCTTTGTCCTATGCTGTTATTGCCTTTAGGCTTCTTAAGAGGTGAGGATCCACATCTATGATTCTTATGTTTTCAATGTAAGTTGAAGAGCCTTTTTTTTTTCCCCAACTTGTTTCCTGATTTCCTACAGAAACAAAACCTTCGTGATCATGATCGTTCTGTCTGACTCTTAATTCTCCTCTCCCTGCCAAACTTTTGGAGCTCTTAGCCAGTTTCAACTATCTATGGGACATGAAAACACTGAAGTTCCTAAGTGTTTTTAGGAAAAATGACAATTGGGGTGGGGGGTGGGGAGTGTGTGTGTGTGTGTGTGTGTGTGTGTCTGTGTGTCTGTGTGTGTGTATTCCCAAAGCAGCATGTCCATGAAAGGATGTTCTGCCTGGAAGGATGCCTGATCATTGCCATCATGTGTCACAGCCCAGCAGTCACCAAACATATAGCTCAGGACCCATTTCCACATACAGTGATCTTGCACTGTCTTGTGGAGACACTTAGGGGTATAGAGGGCAGCAGGAATATTCTGGAAGAGTATGGGGACTTGTAGGGTGATGGGATAGTTGTTAAACAGCAGGCTTCTGTAGTTTTGTGTCTAATAGATGTTGGATTTATTTCCTTTCTTATCCCTGTTGACTGCTGCTCCTGATTGTGACAATCTTGGTTTTATATAATGAATCTAGAGATAGGGCCCCAGTCAACTGTTCAATGCACTGGGAGCAATCGTCTGTCCTCAGCATTTGATACGTTCTTTTCCTCTCTCCATGCAAGTATGACAAAACAGGAAAAGACAGTAAGACTTGCCAGAACTGTGGTTTCTTTCCCTCCAGTGCTCAGATAAGCTGGTGGGTAGGAGTATTAAGTGCTAAGACCCTGTTTGCAACTAACCAAATGCTCAACTCAGACTACTTAAAGGAAGTTTCCTGAAACTTTTCTAGGGAAATTCTGAAATTTCTAGGCAACTAGAAAACAACCTGCCAGTAAAGTATAGATATATACACATTTATTCAGGTGCAGTAGCTTTGAGATTCCCTTTCTGAAGGTAAGAAAATGCTGCCCTGATCAGTTTAGATTGAGAGTTCAGGGCAGTCTTACTTGCTGGTGTTATCTTTCCATGTATATTTAATTACAAGCATCAGTGGGAATTCTTACAGAAATTTACGAAAGTACAGTTCTTCTAGAGCTTTTCTGTGCCAGTCCAGTTTTTCTTCTAGTTCTCTCTTTGTGAGATCCCCCAAACAGACTGCCTTTAACAATCCTAGGGCTGAATTTCAGGGCAGTGTGCTTTCTGTATCATCTCACCACTGGATAATCCCTCTGGGTATGATGCACAGAGCAGATTCCTCCTCCTCCCAGGACAGTAGGGTACACATTGTACTACCACCCCGCTGTTCCCTATTGGGAGTTCTGTCTTGCTATGAGCTCATTTATGCACTGGAGCAGAAAATAAGAACTAAAAACACCCCCCAAACCCCATAAAAATAAAATAATAAAAAAATAGACATATATAGTGTAGATCAAAGTTAATTCTACTCGTCAATACAGCTATGCTGATACTTACTAGGTGAGGGTTCAGCTTGAAACCGTAGAAGCAGCCGTGTTTCTGCATTACCTGCAGCTTTTTCAGGGCACCAGTATTTTAAGCTTGCAACAAAACAGCAAACCACAGTGTAGCCATTGCTTCCTTGTAGCTGGTTGCTTATTTTAGACAGGAAGAAATCTGTTCCTTTCAAAATATAATGGAAAAGATTACTAACCACCAAATATATAGCAGCTGGAGATGCCAGTTTGAATGCAACACACACATCAAAACACAAACACTTTTAACAGGTTCTAGTGCACAACTGAAAAATAAAATTAAGAAACCGTGTATATATATATACATATATGTATATAGGAATGCACTTGTTCTATCCATACACTCTGTTTGCATGTATTTTGATAATTTGAGGTTATTTAAAAAATATAGAGTCTGATGAATGCATAAAAAGAAAAAGATTCATTTTGCAATTGTAACCTAATCGGCTCCAAATCTCTGCAGGTTATAGGGCATACCACTGAGCTGAAGTCATGTTGAAGAAACAGCTTAAAATGACTCACAGTCCCCTGCTTCTGGAAAGATTATGCATTTGGAGGGAGAGGGAGAAAGGGGAGGCGTTCGGGAGTTTTTGTCATTCTTTCCCCCAAACAGAAAGGAACAGATTCAAATGCTACAAGCATCCTGTTTGAAAAGGTGACTTCAGAGTGCAGGACTACCTGGATTTATTTTCCCAGACATGGAAGGTGGCACTAGGTGGGCTGCGTGATCTCCAGACAGTTGTGCTCTTTCTTTGTGAAACGCTTTGAGATTTATGATTTCAAGCCACTGGTGCGAACAAAAAGTCTTAGCAAAATTAAGATAGAGAAATAAGTTTTCTATAGGATTTTTAAACCAATCTGAACAAATCTATTTGCAGGGATATTATTCTCCCTTCAGATTTATCATATGATGTGAGAATTCTACAGAAGGGGTAGCATCCTTTATTAAATTAAGTGGCTATTTAGAGTAATTTCTATAGAATCCAATTTAATTCCTATAAACCCCTATAGGTTTCAAACCTTTTCCATTCTGTAGGATTTCTCCATAGGGACAGTTATTAGTGGCTGCAGGATTTGATTCACAGCAAAGTTGTTTTGTAGAAAGGAAAAATGGCTTCACTATGAAAGATTTCAGTAAAGCAGGGTCTGCTTTTGCAGGCAACAGCTCTTGGCTGATGCAACCCCTTCAGCCAAACTCAGGCTGGATATACCTGTGGTGGTGATATATAGCTATATAGGGATATAGGGGTTCACTGACACTTTACCCAAGTGGCATTTTGAGGATTCAGCGCTCAGGCAGTCCACATTTTTTTATTTCCCCCCTCTTTTTCTTTATTTTTGAGGTAGACTCTCACAGCCACCAGCTGAATGGGAAATCAGACTGCTTGTAGTGAGTAACTCAGGTATAAAAGCAACTTCTTTCAAGGGGGAAATGGCTCCTTAATCTGCCATTTGGTAGAAGCTGGTAGTTTCTCAGCACCGAGTTACATCCTATCGATCTACCTGTGATCGTGCAGCTCTTATTGCCCTCCCCATTACCCAACTGCTCGCAAACTATTTGAGGCTGCATTTTATGAGGCAGCAATACACATGGTCTCTGCCAAAGCCGGTTCAGGACAACTTGAAGAGGAGAAGCAACACAGCCAGAAGCGATAGTTCCTCTACCCCAGCTCAAACTATTAGCTAGACAGAAAAATCAGAATCACAATCTCTTCTAAACACTCTTGTGCCTAAAGTACTTTGCAAACACATGTTCCCAGTTGCCTTCCCAACACACTGTGGCCCCTTGAATCAACAGCAACGAAAAGCTGCGCAGACCAAGGGTTTCATTTTGCTGGCAGCCTGCAGCATTAAGAGTGTGCAAGTCGTACACACCTTAAGTTTTAACGGTTGCCATGGCAATGAAAGGAGGCATTACAAAATGCACAAGCTGTTGAACATGTTGCCGGAGCTGAGAGGAAGAGCTAAGAATAAACTTTCAGCTAATTCTCCGTAACGGCGCGCTCCAAGCAGCTGCTGCTCGGCCAGCATCACATCCCAGTCAAGCAGCTCGTTAATACGATGAGGCAGATTGGAGCGGGAGGGTGTCACCCCACTGAGCGCTCCCGGGTCCTGGTACCCCATGGCCATGCCACCAATTCCAGCGCAACGGCTGCAAATAGAGGTTTCTAAAGAAGGAAAGAGCCAATTTTATGATAATGATTATTATTACTATTTAATTCCTCATTTCCGTGGGGTTGACACATAAGATCATGCCAGCTGTCTGTGTATGAATAACCCTTCTTTATATTAATACTAACTGCAAAAGTCCCCTTGTGACGAAGGCTTTAGTGATCAGCTGGAACAATAGAAAAGGTGTTTGCCTGGCCCCGCTGCTGAGAAAGGAGCAGGAGTTTTGGAGTGGGGGGGAAGATGATTATCACCCTCCATCGTTTTGGTAGCTGTGTGTGTGCACTCCTGCCCACATTACTCCACGGGGAAATGTGTCAGGGTTCCTGGCCCCTAACAGGGGGGCAAAGAAGGCTTCAGGGCTTTTTTCTTGCAGATAAGAGTATCCTTACCTCCCAAAGCATCCCGTCACACAGACATAGGATCTGAATGAGGCTGAGCGAGCAGCTCCAGGTGCTCCCCCCGAAAGCTGGCTTGGGAGACAGTTATTCTTTTTCCATTTCCATTTTCAAATGCGTGTCTCCACACTTGCTGGTTTGAGGCAGAATTTTCTTTTCGGCTGTGGGTAGGAAGTTTGTTTTTCTGCCTGGCAAATACCCACTAGATGGCAACATCCCTCGTTCCCTCACCGAGCGCTGCACGAGCCGGGTCCCTCTTGGCGCAGGGGTGTGCGTGGATGGGGGGTAGCAGATAAGGCACGGGGATCTTGGATGCTACCGTGCACTGAGATTTCCTAAGTGCAAAGAAAAACAGATCAGCAGAATATTCATTAGCAAACTCATCCTAGCTTTAAAAAGAAATTTAACCATCAACGACAAAGTGTGCATTACCTGTATCTGTTAAGGACACAGAGGGGTATTTCTGAGCACCTGTTTAGAAGCAATTTCAGGCCTTGTAACTCAAATAAGTGCCTCCTTTAAGGATATAAAGAGCTATAGTCCCCAATACAATTTGATTTCCGTACTTCTTGTCCTCTGTTCTCCCAGACTTTTTCTGCTGCCTTGTCTTTCTCCCAAGCATCGTCTTAAACTAGTTTTGATTTGATTAGAAGCTTTTTGTGCATGTATCTGTTTACACATCTGTAAAGCACTCATCACTCTGAATATGACATGCAAAAATAACAGTAAACCCTCCAGGTTTCTTTGTGTACAGAACATACACAGGGCCCACCTCCTCAGTCTTAAATCTACTACATACATGTATTCTCATGCATACATACACATACTTGGAGGCACAAGAAATGCACCTAAAAATTTGCAGGGAAATAAAACTTGTTGCAGAAGCAGCAGACAGAAGAAAGGATGGGATGGAATTTAACAGAAAAAAAAAAAAAAAAAAAAAAGGATATGCACTTCCACAGAGTGCTGTAGTGATTCAGCATTAAAGGGGATAGTGGGATAATATCACCATTTGATGTGACAGCTTATAATGAAGTAGAAAAGGTCAAGTTTTGAGTCTCCTGTGTAGGTCAATATATGGCACATTTCTCAGAGATATCACCCCAGCCTTGCCACAGGCATCTGGTAATGATGTCCAGGGTGATGAGGCACCTATGATTTGATGCAGAGAACCAAACACTCAACCCTATGGCACCCCCAGAGTGGTTGCTGCTTGACAAAATTATAACCTTCAATCTTCGGGTTTTATCCACCTTCCCAGTTTCAAAGGCAGGGCAGATATATCTCTCATGAGAAAATTAGCCTATCAGCATGTGTGAGTTTTGTTTGCTTGTTTCTGTTCCTTTTTCCTTTAAAATACCTAGCACAGACTGGTTTTAATATCACAGTTATAGAACCTTCCTCCCATTTGTTCCTGCAACATGAGAAAACATGAGGTTCAAACCAAACTCAGCTGTTTAAAATGGGGTAAAGGGAGCTTGGTGAAGGAATGTCACAACCACATCCACAGAAATTGTGGCTGTGAATGAAGAAGATGTGAAAAGCTATGAGATTTGACCTTCTGACTTTTGCCTTCAAGTATGGTCCTACTAGAAAGCATGACATCCCCTGCTGCCACCCCATCCCACCACCCCACCCCTCAGAAAAAAAAAAAAAAAAAAAAAGGAAAAAAAAGGAAAAAAAAAGGCAAGGAAGGTAATGAAAGAAGGTTCTTAAACACAGTGAATTAGAGTGTGACTGTTAAAGAAAGGTGTGTAGATCGATGAGCTGGAGCACTGTAAGTGTGAGGAAGACACAACAGATAACGCCCAGAGGGAATATCCACAGGGCAACAAATACCGGAACCCTGCTTTTGTAATGGTTAAAACTAATGTAATAAGAAGGCCCTCAGCTTCAGTAACTCATCCATAACCCTCTAGTGTAGCTCACTGAAGGTCTTAGAAGAAGCAAGAGACTGATGATGTCTTATCTCGTGCTGACCACTCCCATCTTTAATCAGCAGATTAAATCTGTGCCATGGCAAATCATAGACTTACAGGAGGCACAGGACAATTTGGCAATGGATTGAGATCACTTTCCTCAAGCTATTTAAGAATGGTCACTTAGGACATATGTACACTGAATGGCGAGGGAAATTAACACTGCCACATATTGGTTATCCACACCTATGCCTGAAACAAACATGTTTCCAATTAAAAGTGAAAGAGACAATTGTTGAAGTCACTTTGGCAGTGAGAACTCTCCAGCTGCCTCTAGATTCCTGAATAAGTGAAATGTTTGACACAGAAGCATATGTTTTTGGCAATGTTGTTTAATCCATGTTTTAAAGGGAAAATTGAAATTCTACAAGGTGTGAAAAAAAAGATCACTGGAACATTTTCTGTTTGGAGTGACAGAGACCATGTCACCCTTCTATTCCTGTTCTCTGTAGACTTTCATTTTGCAAGAACTGCCTTACAAATGAACAGATAGGGAACACGCAGGGCAGGAAAACAGCAAGAGAAAGCAAAGGTAGCTGCAGCCTCACATAATAAAGTCCCACTCTGCAAAGTATTGGAAAGAGCCTTGGAAGAAGCAACGTAACACAAATTTAAAAGATCAGTGGAATTTCTCACAAGACTAATCCACATCTTTAAAAATTTGGTCTTTCTATCTGTTGTTAAAACTGAAGAGATGGGGTGTGGAGGGGAAACATACCTCATAAATATGAGCTGGTGAAATGTTATGGTTTACAAGCGTCACACAGCTCTGCCAAGGTTCTTAACCTAGCACCCACACCTAGACTGTCTCTCACTTTAGCAAATCAGAAACTTGGATAGGACCATCTGAGTCATCTAACACTGTCTACTGCTATCAATAGGTAGCCTCTAACTGGAAAGGGACCTGCAACATTGTGGCTCCTGCACATGTCCGTAGCACGTTATCACAGGATTTGGTTCCAGAAACTACATTTACTTTGTTGAAATGTAAGCATTTTTCCATCTCTCAAATATAACATTAATGGATAATTTAAATGTCATGACACAAAAAATTCAACATTTTCTCAATTAGCAACCAATAATAACAAGACAAAAGAAAGAGAGGGGAAAAAAAAAAAACAACCCCCAAAAAACCCCACACCAAAACTGTAAAAAACAGAGCACATATCAAGTGTTCCTGCCATGCCCTGCTTAAGATGAAGCATTTATTCCCCTTTGCATTCTGTTTCTTAGCCAGCCTTTGCCCCAATATAATGTGTTTTCCTTCGTATTCCATGACGGCTTAGTTTACTTAACAGCTTTTTGTGAGAGAATTTCTCAAAAGCTTCTTGAAAGTCCTAATAGATTATGTGAGCCAGTTCTCCTTTATCCAATATTTATTTGACACTTTCAAAGAATTCTAGTAAACTAAAGCTTGATTTTCCTTTACACAACACACATTTCTTTGTCTGTAACATATCATGCTTATCTAGGATTTTTTATAATCCTACTTTTAATTATCATTGCAGTCCATTTGCTGAAGTAAGGCTCACTGGTGTGTAATTCCCAGGATCATCCCTAATGACTTTTTAAAAGACAGATAAAACATCTCCAGTGGATGATGTTAATGAGAGATTGTACATTTCTGTTAGCAGCCCAACCACTTTGTCCTTAAGTTCCCTCAGCATCTGGTCCAGGTGGCTTGTTACCCAGATTGGAATCTAGCCAGGACAGAGGGGTTAACACCTCTACCCATGAGAAAAGTGCTTTGAAATCTTTAATGGCCAGATGCATCGAGAACATCAACCTCTATGTATCTGCTGATGTTCCGCTTTTCCAGGAGCATGGAGCCCCATGCTGGGAAAATATCATGGCTTTTGTCTATGGACTTAAAGGGCAGGATTTTCTTGCAGTTTTATAGACTGCAGAACTGATAGAACCATTTCAGCCATTTGTATACAAATATGCAGCAATTAGAGTGAATGAATGAAGCTCATTCCATAATTCCACTGAGCACTATAGTATCATGTAATCAGTTTATTCTACCTGCAACATAAAATTCTACTTAGTTACACAAGAGTACGTTTTATCAATTATTGATTTATGAACATCTAAGGCTTTCTTCAGACACCATTTATGCTCTTGGTTTTATCATCTCTGCTGTGCTGAGAGTAGTGTCATACAGTGGCATAGTCTATACTACTTAAAATTCCACATACTTCAGTAGATTACCCCATTAACCATTATGTTTTCCAGGCTGTATAGATTAAAGTAATTAAACTTGTCCTCAAAGACCTAGCTCTTTGATTATGGGATCATTCTACCGCCTGCAGCCCATTTGAGGTGATTTGCAGTAATATTGTCTTTGGGAATTTAGTGACCATATTACACTGACAGCAGTGAGAGCTGGTGGCCTTCGCAAAAAACAAATTTCATCTGTGCCCCTTCGAAAATATCTCACAGAGGCGTGTTGGGCAAGGCAGCAGTGTTATGGATGGCTGGATGGCTTTGGGAGACTGGCACTGGCTTGTGTAGCCCCCTAAATCAGGGTTTACTGTTTCAGGCTGTAACGAACTGTGTTCTGGTTGGAAGTGACTGAAAGAGGTTTTCAGAAGACTGTACATTGGCCCATGTGAAACAAGTTGGATAGCATCAGCAGAGAGAACAGGTGCCCATATCATACTTAAACCAAAGTATCCCTCTCAACTCTCTGGATAATAGTTTCAGCATCGCGGCCAAGGATAAAATGAGAATGGTGACTAAACTGCTTTTCCCTCCCATAGAGGTGTCCCTTCAGGTCAAAAGAAGGCACGTTGGCCTGAAAATCTGAGGAATCCTGTGTATTTTCTGACTACACTTTATCTTTTCTATGGATAAAAGGGAGATTTAAGAATGTCAATCCTGCATCTTTCACTGGCATGAAATTTGCTAAAAAATGTGTAAAGGAGGCAAAAAAAATAATGGTGTTTGCAGACAGGCTGCTGATGCATTGTGGAGAAATTTTCAAAACCATTCCCTTTAGAAATGATTCATCTTATGTGTCGTATATTTTCTCTTTTCCTCTGTACTTTTTTCTCCTTACAAAGGACTGGAAAACAGGATCCTTGCTGCTTAAGAGTTAATCTGCTTTGGCTACCTATTCCTCACCTGCAGTCAATATTCTCCCTCTGTGACAACCATAACTATGAATTTATTTATACAGCAGCAGTGCCCAGGGGCCCCAGTAGGGATCAGCATTTCATTTATAGGGTGCAGCAAAACATAGCACTGTCCTGTGTGACTTTTTTTCTTAAAAGAATGGAAGAGTATAAGTAGTTATTCCCATTTTACAGATGGAGAACTGAAAACCAAAGAAATTAAAAGGCAGATGCAGAAAAGGATTTAGCTGATGTACTGACAGCCACTTAGCCTGCATCCCATATACTCATTATCCTTACTCGTGGCCATCTGCTCTTGGAATGATCTATATATTTCATGGATTCTTAGGTTTTTGACTAAATTTCCCTTGATAGATGTATTTCTGCCATAATATAACCTAAATCTGGAGCTGCCCAGCATCTATTTCAAGCCAAAATTCCCAATGGGGTTCAAAACCTAGGTTTTCTTTGCTTAGCTCATTAGTGTACCTACTGGATTGAGTTTCTCATAAAATAATGATGGTAGACCTCATTTACACAAGAACCTAACAGAAACAAGAACCTGGATGACTAATTCAAGGCAATGCTTGGTTTTCCTTTTTTTATTTTTATTTTTTCCCCACCCTCCCATGATTTTGCATTAAATCCAGAATCTGGCTGTAGGCATGTGTCCTTTTTCACCACTTTAGATGCAAGGTGTAAAGGACTGATGTTAAATATATTATTTTCCATCTAAGTCATGAGGCATAACAGTGAAGGCTGTTTGCTTACATCCCTGAATATAGCAGTTGGACACAATTCCCATGGTCCAAAGACTTATTTTATTTGAATACTACCTTGAGTAATACACCTCTGAAATGGAGTTGGAATTGAGTAAGATACTGTTTTAAACACCTCTGTTTCATTTAGCACTGCTGATCCAACACTGTGGTCTAAGCTTACCTGAAACAGGGCACAGGGGCTTTGAACTAGCATGAACACTACTTCGGCAAGACCATTAGAAATGAATTCTACCAGCTTCAGCCAGAAGTTCCTGGAAAGGACAGTGCAAGGAGATATGTCTCACTGCTGCATCTCCTTTTGCCTTTCTAGGTTTTGTCCTGTGCAGCTGGGTTTACAAACTCTGCCAGCTTTAGCAAGTTCCTGAATTTCACCCTGGTTGCAGCTCTGAACCACTTGTCTTGCTGTACACCCTTTGCAAAGGGGCGACAAATAAAAAAAATTGTTCTTAGCAATTCTGCAGTTTATAACAGTGAAGATTATTCCGGTCTAGTCTGAGATACATCTTTAATTTCTGACTTTCTTTTCTCAGCAGTTATCTGACTGTTGTCTTCAGTGTACAAAACAGTCTAAGGTGTTACCTAAGATAATACATTCACCTGTGTTCAGGAATGTTCCCAGATATCAAAGCTCAAATACTGTGAAAGAGTCTCTGCTATGGGTAATTCAGGGAAAAAATACTATTTCCTAGAATTCCTGGGGCTCTTCAGGACTATTTAAGTACTAGTGCCCAGATACCAGCTTAGTTGTTATCCATTCTTGGAGGCTAAAATAATTTAACATTATGGAGACAAGCCATTTTGTGTCACTTGGCCTCAGTGCCAGAAAATAGTTCCAATACTAATGTTAATATATTAGTATTAACTAATGATTTGGCTCTGTGAGTCAGATTAGGGGTGAGACTTTTATTTTCCTCCGTTTCTAGAAGTTCTTGTTTTTGCATAGCTGCTCATTGTAATGAGGAACAAGATTTATATTGTTTTCATGTATAAAGAATACCAGTCTCTAAGCTACAGTAAATTTGCATGCTTTCACTGAAATCCACAGGACCGTGATTAAATTTGAACTACCGATTAAATCTTTTGCTCAGTTATCACCCAGGTTCTTAGTGCTTTGCAAGATCAAGCGGTAAGGGTCTAATCCAATTATCTTTGCCAAAGGAAGGTTGACTTTGACTGTGTGTTGCAGGATGAGCAACTGTGTATCATGATTTCAGTCATTATAATGAAACCCACCTTGTACTGCAATTATGCTGAGAACTTTCACAAAGACATTTGATAAATGTTGCGCTCCGGAGAGGTGTCAGAGTGATGGTCCTGAAGGTTGAAATGTTTCATTCCACCCCACAACAGACAAAGAGCAAACAGCTGCAACACATGCTTTCTCTGAGCTACACCAAATTGGCAACCCCTGCTTCTGGAACTCAGATTTGTTATGACATTGCTATATTTTCCTTGAGAGAAAATATCTCCAAACTGGGTCAGGAAAAAAGGCTCAGAGAATGGTTCAACATCAGTCTCAGCTGAGTCCCAAATGTGTGAAATACCCAAGTTGATTTTCTGCTTTCACTCCTTAATTTCTTTGTTCTACTCCTTTCCTCCCGTACTTTTCCTGTCTCTTACGAGAGTGAGTTTTAGTCTTTTGTTTAATAACAGTCTGGGTTAGCCAGACATGATAATTTATTTCACAAAACTGCTGTGATCTGGTGACCAAAAAGGCAGCTAATGCAACATCTTAAACAGCCTAACGTGAGTACAAGGTCTTGGAGAGCTGGGTGCTGTAATTGTTTTTCTCCTGGTTGGAAAGTGGTGTCGACATCAGAAAGTAAAGCTAAATTTTGTAGATTTGCTGTATTTTTCTGCTTATGACCCTTTTCTGTCTTTTCTCACTCCCCTGTTTTACATGTTTGCCTGGCTTTCCCTGAAAGGAAGCAAATTAGCAACAATAGTTATCCTGGTCCTTCTCAGCTCACTTCTGTAGGGATGTTTTTTTTGCTTTTCTGTTCCAAAGAACATTTACTGCTATCTTTAACACAGTGTTTCAGTGTGTTAAAGTACTATATTCTCTCTAGAGGTTGGTGTTTTGTTTTTGTTTTGTTTTGTTGCTTTTTTTTTCCCTACAGCTAAAGGGATAATATAGGATCTAGTTAAAGCCTTACTTAATAGTTTACGTCTTCATGTTTCCACTTCTCTTCTTCATTCCCAAATGACCTAGCAGATCAACTCAGTGAGGCCAGACTGGGAAAAGCAGACACTAAACATCATTCAGAAAAGAAGTCTGAAATTGCTGCTAGAGCAGGAACCAGTCTCTTCCCTGGCTGACAAGTCCTCAGTCGCTAGGGTGCATTAACCAAAGTCCATCGGTGCTGCCGCCTGCACACTTCATGGCAATGAGCAGATCAAATACTGTTGTGCACATTCCTGGGAGTGCTGTGAGACTGAAACACCTCTGTCAAAGACCGGATTCACTACACCCTGGACTGAAGATGGTCATCCCAGGGACTGCGCTAATCTGTAGGCTACTGAATGCACGAAGCAAAAAAGAAGAAAGCTGCAGCTTCTAAAATGTGTTTTGAAGCTTGCCTAATTCAATTCATTTTTCCTGAAAGCTTCTTCTGTCTTCTGCCAGAATAAGACCATAGAACATCTGAGCTGAGGACAGCTACAACTCTGCAGTCCTGTAGACATAAGAGAGAGCTGGAATGCTTTACACAATTATGCATGGTACATCACACCTAACACGGTTACTATGTATGGGACAGCTAGTGTCCTACTCAAAGTTATGACTCCGAGTTCTTGTTGAGTGGAAAGAAAAATGTGAAGAGACCTATAGGACAAGCCAAGATCCAAGCAGAGGTGTGCAGAGCTGTACTTATATGGACCAAATTTTACACTTTGGATGAAGGAAACAAGGCTTGCCATTTCCAGAAAGAGTATTACTTGTGTTCTTTGGCAGGGTATTTTGCTCACACTAATCAAAACCACACATACATTAGTAACACCAGAGTGTACATGTCAAACAATGGAAATCTTTTGTGCACTTCAGTCATACACTTGCAGTTTGTGGCCAAGCAGCTGAACACGCACCTTCTATGATCCTTGGATCCCTTTTTAACTCTATGAGCTCGAATCCATCACTTCCCACCATTTTCAAGTGTCAGAATTTGAGAGGTTTATTCTGATCATTAATCAGCCCCTCCAATTAAGCACAATTACACCCTATAATGATAGTTATAATTATTGATTGATTAATCTTTCAACTATTAATTAAGAATCTTAATTAAAGGAGTTTTTTCATGTTATTTAAACTGAAACATGACTAATTATTTTATAATTTACCCAGTATGTGCAAAAACTGCATTAGTCCTGTTATGTTTTCTCCATTTCACTGCTATTTTGAAAAAGCTGGATTTAGATTTTCAAAAATTGCTAATGCCTCCATCTTTGCATGACCAAGCTGAGATATCTTTGTCCATCCAGATTTTCAGAAAGGGCTGAATCTGAAATAGCCCTTTACTATCCACAATACAAAGATCTACAAATGGATCTCATGAGATTAAGTAGTTTATTTGAAAATCTTGGACTTTACCTGCAAACTGTCATGGATACTTGAATTACTCTTTAGCTTACAAGGTATCTCACAATATGTAAGCTGGAGGAGTCTTTTAGACTCCTGGCATGAATGTAAGCACAACTGAAGTTGTATTACATGAAGTATGATGCAAAGTTCTAGTCTCTAAAAATTTCAAATCTCTAGTGTATTTATTTTGGCTATCACAGAACTGAAGTACAGCTGCAGAGAATGGGTTGATAATGACAACGGAGAAAGTTTTATCTTCAACAAGATGATGAGGCATTTCGATATACCCATAGGCTAACTCTTCTTATTTGGAAGAAAATGTGTCAACTACATGGCAAACTTACGTAGAGAATAATTTTGAGGACTGCTTATCATTGTTTAATTCAGCCCTTCACCTGTATTTCAGTAGACTGAATTATGTATTCAGTGCCTCAAAAATCGGCTGGGGGAGTCTTTTAGTTTGAAATAACATCTTTTTTTCTAACACAGCCTATCTGTTTTATACTGTAGACATGGTAATGTTTAATTCCATTAAAAGTGATGGATACAAGGACAAGTTTTAAAAAACCTATCATCAAAATTTTACATGTCTACAACTAAATTAGCCACTCCCTGTATAGTTACTGGATAGAAATAAATGTTTCTAGACCATGATTCATTTCACACTTAAATAGATCCTTAAAATGTCAGGCAAATGGTTCTCCCTTACAGCTTATTTTTCTCTGTTGACTATAAAGGGAGGCAAAGTTGACTTGTTCAGCTATATAACTCTAAAATTAAGCAAGATCAACCTTTCCCTTTGTGTCCAACTCTTGCACATGTTATTTAAAATTTTAACTTCAGTCTGTGATAAAAAACTTTCTTTGCTGGAATACAAATTCTGAGTGTATTCATTTTAACAGTTGTTATGTTGAACATATAGTGGGGTTATTTGTGTGAACATAAATAAGGGGGGAAGAATCATGTTGTTTAGTCCAATAATACAACTGAACTCGGTAGAACAGAGCGTAAAGACATATGCACTTTTTATTAGGAAATTAATCAACAGGGGATATTGATTTACAAACTAATAGATTCTGTTAGAATAGATTCTTCTAACTATAAAACTTTCAGTCTGGAGAATGTTATTTTACTTTAAAAGCATCAAAATGAATTGCCCTCTGATTATATTTTTAAAAGCTTTACCAGTAGAGTAAAGGAAAGTTATGTCATTTCAAGTTAATCCCCTGCTATTTCAAAAAAAAGAAGCCTAAAAGAAGCTCAAAAGAATCAGTCAATTGCGTGTATGGCAGATGCAGTGGATGTACCTCAGTCTATGAGTAATGGGTTTTGTTGATAGTATACACAAGCAAACTCGAAATTCTCTAAAGCTCATGACATATTTTGAACAATACATGAACTTGACTGCCAGACAAGGCTAAAAAATTATGGAACTGTCTGCTTCATAAATTTGCTTGTATCAGACTCTGGTGCACCTGCCCCAAAAGTGGCAGACATTAATAAAGGCAGAAACTAAGAGGATGTTGATCCCTGAGGACAGGCCTGTTTTTTCAGGTTGTGAGAAATCCTGCTTTTGTTTGTGGATTTTGTTGTTGTTTTTATTTTCTTTTTATTCTGTCCTTACACCTACAGATGACTAAAGCAGCACCTTATTAAGGGAATCTGTCCAACTTACATCAGCCTTTGCTCTGTAGCAGCAGTGGGATGAAAACACCGCCTGAATGGAACTTAAAGGCCTGAAATTTTCACTCAAGTCGTGATGATGTCTGTACGAGACAGATATTCAGGAATGAATACAATTTGTATTGTATGAAGTGCTGGAAATGGCTTTGGACAGCTTTTCACTGCAAGTCCTTCTAAGTCCTCATCAGAAGTCCATTGTAGCCAACTAAAAGACTCCCTTTTTCTGTGAAGTTTAGCTGGCCTTATACTTGTCCAAAATGTCTGGTATGAGATTTATATTCTGAAACTGCAGTTAAGTTCAGTCTGCAATAAAGCAAGGACTAAATCTTAATATATTTTTTTCAGTATTATTTGTTCAACTTTCTTTGAGGTTAGATGATGTAAAAACTTCAGCAGTAGCCTGACAGTCTCGTTTACATTTTGAATATTGGTGACCTCTTCTCATCAATAACTATACGGATACCAATGCCTACAAGTTCAGAAAACATCTATGAACATAAATTTGCCTAACCTCTAAATAATCTGGTTCCAAGGAATATGTGTATAAATCAAGAAATTGAAAAGATATCTCTCACATTTTTTTTTCTTGTTTACCTTCCCTGATTTTTAGCATATCAAAATATGCTGTCCATGCTAATCTGTCAACTGATTAATATTAATAGAGAGGTTTAAACACTCAAAGAATATATTACTAGAACAGGCTTTTATTTTTAAATCATTACTGGTTCACCTATAGCCTTGTTAGTCCAAGGCTTAAATTATCTATTCATTTTATATCACTGGGGACAATAAATATGGGTAATCACTAGTTTGGGTGCTTTTTCTATCTCATTCAAATTGTACCACAAGGTGAGTTCTCAGCGATGAACTGAATTTCCCTGAAGTTCACAGAGCTTTCGTTATCAGCATCTCTCCCTAGCACACAGGGCCTTACGTTGCTCACACAGACAGCACCAAAATGCACTGCAGAGCTTTTAATGCATTCTGAATAGCTCTTGTCATTCAGGATCCTTCATTTCATGTTTCAGATTTTCCCAGGGGGCTTTGATGTTAATCCATTTCACACTTCTAACACATCTGTTCTTCTTCTGGCTTTCTTATCTCTTCTGAGCATTCAAATATATATATAAAAAAAAAAAGTAAAAAAAAAAAAGAAAAGAAAAAGTTTTAGCTGTCATTGTGCAGTTTCTGAAGCAAGACTTTAATGATGAAGCACATTCTAGCTAACTTCATTGATACTTGGTTTTGGCCACACAAGGAGTTATGTATGCACAATATATCCAGGGCTAACTGTTTCACCATTATTTTGAATTTCTCTTGACTCTTTATGCAATTAAGAAACAACTGCTCATCGTAGTTCCTAGAAATGACAGTGTGGTCTACTGATTAATTTTTGATCATCAACGGTTCAGTTTTATAAGAAGAAGCCATCCCTCTCCAACAACATTAATTAACTAGTGACCAAGAAAAGTCACACGTGCAGATGTCAATATGAAACAAAATTCTGAGCAAACACCTTGCTGTGGTCATTTCTGGTTATAACAGGAGTTGCCAAAATTCAGTGTTCTGATCCTTGTTCTAAGGTCTCAGACAAGGTACCTTTTCTTCCATCAGAAGGCCAAGATTTAAATTGGAAATGGGTATGATTAGTAAGCAACTCAGATAATTATTGTTTTCCATCACACTAGAAGTGGGATTTATCTCACGTACATATAACAGCCTTATACATCTAGTCAAAACTATATGCTCAGTCTTAGTCTATAATCAGTGGTGAAATGCTGGAGTCTCTGGGTGTGACTCATTCCATCCTCAGATTGCTGTCTAGATAGGTGGAATGAATCACCATCTCTAGGTGTCACTTCCCATTGACACACAAAGTTTCTGGATGGCAGCTTAAACTAAAAGTTTAACATTCAGGTAGCTAGAGCCAAGTAAAAATAATCCTAACTTGTGATTTTACTTTGGAGAATAAAAAAAAAAACCCTATTATAAATGTCCTTCAGAGTTTCCTTTTTATTCTTTCCCCCCCTCCTATGCCTGGGTAAAGCATTAAGGCTATTAATGATTGTCCCCATTTTAAATATGAAAATGCACTATTTCATGGTTAAACTTTACAGGAAATGGTCTATTATATAGTCGCACCTTATTTGAGGCGTGTTTTGTGGGACTGACCAAAACTGGTTGCTTAACAAAAGCAGTAACTTAATAATGCTGGAAAAGAATTGTATTCAAAGCATCTCTATAGACAGGAGGTTACCTAATAACATTCTATTGTAGGCCTGTCACTGTCTATGAAAGACATGTATTATCATATAAATGAAAAGGCTGCTTTTTTCAATCATCCGTATCCTCACTCCCCCTAAAAAAAAAAAATAAAAAAATAAAAAAATAAAAAATCTGTTCAGGCAAAATTCTAGCAGCACAAAGTTCTTTGCAAATTCCTACCGACTCTTGACAGTAGTCAAATATTTTTAAGCCACATCACAAATCACAATGTAACTAAAAGTGAGGCGACTGTGACATCTTATTACTTGATGGTCAACTAATATTGAAAAGCAGAGTGATCCAAAGAACAGCCTGTGGACCAGCTTTCCCATGGGATGATTGCTTCTGGCTTACTTCCTTGTCTGCTGCTGTCCCAGTATCCCTGCTCGGCACAGGGAGGCACATAGTCCCAGAATTGCTTGCCTTGCCGTATGAAAAAAGCAGAATGTTCTCATGTGGCCATTGAAGACGGTGGTCTGCAAAGATGTTTGAGGCATTAAAGATGATTTAAGCACTAAAGATGATTTAAATATTAAAAAGTTTGTCATAAACAGTGCAGTCTCTAGTGAACAGGAAAGTCAAAGGATGTGTACAAACAAGGAGGTAATGGATCTGCCTGGAAAATCTGATTAATGTAACGAAACGATATTCACATAATCAGTCCCATTTTGTTCAAAGGAAATCAGCTTCTGAGCAGTAATTACATTAAAGCAAAGAGAACTTTTTTTATGATGGAACAATTTTCTATCAAAAATGCTGATTTTCCAAATGAAACACTACACCAACAGCAGTTTCACTGCTATTTTCACCAAGACCCTGGTTAAGACAATTTCTATGAAATTTCATGTCATTAGAGTTAAAACATATGGTCAGAATGAAGGACCTAGTTTTATCAGAATTAAATGCTTTATTGAGGTTATGCTGATTTCTTTTTCTTATAACTTTAATTTTGTAGATAATGTAGATTTTGGACAGTTAATTCTGACTTAGGAAAAAAGAGACATCTCAAAACAAGTGAATTTTCTGGAGAAGAGAAATTACAAGTTTTAGTGATGATTGGATTACTGTCTTGAAACGAGTTTACAGACTTAAGCCTAGGACTCCTAACTTCCCAATGCTTAGGAAATTCTGGACAGTGGCCCCAAAACATTTTAAAGCCCATGTTGAAAGATACTGAATAGGTATAAAAATTGAATGTTTTTCTTAAAGTGAGTTTTCATCACCTGATTTTTTATTGCATCTCAAACTAACACAGAAAAGATTAAAAGGCATTTTATATGTGTGTGTGTGTATTAAAAATGATAATAACTGCAGAAAAAAGAATGTAAATAGGAAAACATGTTGCAAATACAGTAGGCTTTAACAGGAAGATAGCCTTTAAGTTGTCATATGCAGTCAAAATCCCCCCCTAGTTTTTTTATCAGATACTGAAGTAGTTTGGGAGTTATGATTTAGACGGTTTGCCCTGTCCTTCGTGATACCAGTTGTAATTTTGTAACCAATGTGATTTTTTATATCCATTCATAATTTAATTCCTAGTTAGAATATAGTTCTTACCGTACATAACATACACACAGTGGTAAATTCAGGCAATGGGGAAACTGCGAGATGGAGCCCATCAGAGAAGCCTGACTAGAAAGAAAAGGAGGGTAGCAGGTAGACAGCCATAACAGGCAAGGTGGCAAAAATTAGAGTTTCTAACTTCAGTTTGATCATGCAAACTGATTTGATATGAATTTTTCTGTACTAAAAAGAAATAGTCTGTGCTGATTTTTCCAACAAGAAATGAAGAAATTTTGACATTTTTTCCTGATGTCTTTAAAGTGATAATTGCTTGCTACTGCTGTTAGATAACAGAGTTTAGTTTCTAGTCAAGTGTCAGAAATGTCTGGTTTGAAGCTATGTTCTTCAGGCTGTAGATGATACTGTGTCGTAGGGATCTTCAATGTAAAGTGTCTGAAATGCTAGTCATTTCTCGTTAACACATCCCAAAGGACACTGGAATTCATCATGAACAAAAAAATGCCACAAAGACCAAGACTGTTTTTTCCAGTATGGCTTCATTTTGTATTATGTGTTACCAATGTTCTTCCATGCCCTCCACTTTCCTCTTTTCCTTTAGAAATAGGCATGTGGCTGACACTCTTCAGTTCTGTATTTGGTGCCTGTGGTCTTCAAGTCTGCAGACTCATTACCACTACTTCTGAGTAACCTCTGTCAGCTGGATATTGCCTTGCTTGAGATGACTAGTTTATAGTCTAGGAAACAGCTAGGGTTTGCAGTTGTAACAGAGAGCCACTCCCATCCTTCCTCATCATGCAGGTCTGGGAGGTTTATCCATTCCTGCTTCCCCACACTACCTCATATTTCATTTATATATGACTGGAGTATATGACTGAACTTACGTAAGGGCTTATGAGAGACCTGTTAATTTTGCTACTGCCCAGTGTATTGAATGACTATTAAAAGACAGAACCAAAATAACTTCACTGACTCATATTGATATTTTGCCCCAGAAGGAGGGTGGGGGGGTAGTGGGAAGAATGGCTAGGATGTCTGTGTTATTAGAATTGCAAACAAATTGGAAGCTTCCAATACAGCCAGTTCATTTCAAGAATAATGACGCCTAATGACCTCAGCAGCGCTATCAGTATTTTTTACTCTATTTGAAGCTTAAGGAATATACAATTTCTCAAAAATCATCACGTTTCAAAGTAAGATCTTAACTCAGTTAGTTACCCAAATTACCAAGTTACCCATGTGTTGAAAACAGGATGATGACTTAATTTGCTGAGGATGCTAAACCACTTTCCAGCCTGGCAAGTGGTGTTCTGTTGTAGAAGGTGAATTGTGCAGACCTCATAGTCTAAATGGAATTTTAATCTCTCCAAAGCAGATAGACATAAAAGTTCGTCTAGGTAATTTTTATTTCATACCCCCTGTTCCATACTACGTACATACTACTCACTACCTCCGATGTGGGACTTGACTGCTACCTGTGTGTTGGAAATCATCTAAGAACACACTGACGCATGTACACACATACAAAGAAAACAAACCAAAACACTTTTCAGAGTAGAAAAGTCCCTCCAAACAGGGTGGATGTTCTTTAGATCAGGGACCCTCCATATAGGAGAAGCATGTGGGTGAACTACATTTAAAAGCGACCTGTTCTGGGGCTTAAGAAAGCTGTAAGAGCAGAAAAGCTGGCAGAGAGGGGACATCTGCCACTGGATGGTGAGAAAAGATTTGATTTCAAAACCATTGTAGAGGTGAAGGTTGTAGAGAGAAGGATAAGGACAGAGGCACATATTTCAAAAGGACATTTTATCCTTTGAAAACCTGTTTGCTTTGGTCTGTTACTAAAAAATTAGGGCAAGGATTATTGTCCTATTCATTTCACCCTGTTTCATGGAACATTGTTCTATAAAAATAAGTTACTGTTATTATCATGATAAATAAAGGACAGATCTGAACAGCACTATAAATTTTGGTAGTTTTAGATCTATTGCATGAATTTAAATGGATGTTTTTGTCATGGTTATCTATTCCCTTGACCACTCTTTTCAAAGAATTAAGGGTACAGAATTTTAATATTCAAATAAACTGCATATTGCAGCATCATTTCTTCAGTATTTGGAAATGCAGCAGTGCTAATAATAATGATCATGCCAAAATATAAACAGTCACTATAAATAATTGTTACTAGACACAAGCAAAACATAGAACTTAGATCTTTTCCTAATCAAGGTCTTTTATCCTTGTTCAGTGAGCTGTTGGATTAGGTTGAGGATGAAGACCTTGAAAATTCTAACTTTCCAAATGATACAAACTGGCAAAGATCTGGAAATAAGCCAGGAATCAGAGAAATACACCTGCAGAGAATGCTTAGATTTTGGGAAGAATTTAAAACACAGGCTGGAAACATTTTGAGAAATGATTCAGAAACTATACTGACCACACCAAGGAAAAGAATTAATGCACAGCATTGTTACTTAAAATGAGGGAAAATCTCTGGACAGAGCTATGCAGATCTCTGGGGATGATGGAAAACAATTTGGGCATATTCTGCAATGGAGTAGGGACTGAATATAATAGAAAAATCATAATAACAAGTCAGAGGATCTGTACTCCATTTCACAGGTTTCCGACATTTCTGTGTCATACAAAGATATTTAAATGGCTTCCTGGTTACCAGAATCTAGGGTAAAAAGGAGGAATATTTTTGAACAGTGTCCCATAGGTTCCATGTCAAGATGTGTAAGATAAAATACCAAACCAACATAGGTACTTAGATGACTAATAGCTATTACAGCACTACGGTAGTTATGGCATGTTCTTTGAGTCGCTACTGCCTTCTAATGACAAGACTTTCTTAAAGACAGTCTTTAGCCATCCTGACATGCACTTCCAAAATTAGTTTCAAAGAAGTAACACAAAAAATGGAAGAAAATCCAGACAAGTAACTGATAACTGTTCACAGGGTAAACAATAAATAAGATTATCCACGCTGAGCTTTAAACTATGTGGTTTGCGTACTATGTGGTCTGTATAGATTTGACCCTCATCTAAAATATTATTGTGGAGGAGAAATAGAAAATTTTGCTGGGAATATTTTGAAACAGCATGGTTATGGTTTTTTTTGGTTTTTGTGAGGTATTTTTGTTGGGTTTTTTTTAAAATTTATTTATTTTATAGGAAAGAGGGGACACAGCAGAAACAGTTGGATTTGGCAAGAAAATGCAGTCAATACAAACCAATAGATTCAAAGGTGAAGTTTTGGTTGGTTTTTTTATTATTTTCTTTTATTTTTGGGGGGGGGGTTGTATGTGTGTTTGCTTGTTTTTCCTGCAACTTACATTATTGAAGACTTTGTGAGTCTAAATCTATAGGCTTGTCAAAATCAAAAGAACAAAGCAACCACACAGTCCAGGATAGTCAAGACTTCTCACTGGGTTATTCGTCTAGATTCAAATTATTTCTCTGTTCTCACAAAGCATTAAAACCACTTGCATGTTATTAACCTTCAGGCGTATCTTTTTCAATCTTACATTTAGAGCTATTCTTTTCAACAAATATTCACTGGAAGAAGATCTTGTGCTTGGACCCTCCACAACAGATGTCAGCTCAACTACGTTCATGTACTATCCCAGTGAAGGATGGAAGGATTTGCAGGAGAAAAATACATATTGAAATAACATTCTGTGGATGGGAATAACCTTCCTTATCCAGCTCCTGCTAAAACAGATGCTTGATGGTTAAGGATCCTTTCCCCTTTTCGTCCTCAGAAACTAGTTCCAATTCTGTGCAAAATGTTCTGTTTTGAGGGGAATCAAGAACCTGATCTAAATCAGCTCTGTTTTAAGCTAAGCTGGAAGTTCAACTAGATGACCTCCAAAATTTCTTTCCAGCCAAAATTACTGTGTTCCTAAAGCAATTGTTCAATATTACTTTTCACAGGTTTTAAAAAATAAAAATAAATAAACAAATAAATAAATAAAAAGAGATATCTACTCTTAATCAGTCATGCCTGGTGACATGCAGTCCATTTCTGATCAAAATACACTCAACACTCAATATATCAAGTCCTAATGGCATCAGAATGTAACCCAGAAAATATGAAATACATATAATTGAGATTACAGGAATATGTTACAGATACACCTTTGAAAATTAGATAAGCAGAGCTGGAGACAGCTTTAAATAGACAAAAGTGGTGTATATTCTAACATATAGCTGGCCTGCATAACAAAAACCTTCATTGAATGGACCTGTGTGGTACCTAGAGGCAGGTAGAAGGTTGGAAAACCTGCTTAAAGTGTACCTGAACAATCCAGAAATAGCATAATCACTTCTACTTTAGAAATCTTTACTTGGGGATATTTTGGGAGTGAGTGGATTATTTATTTTCCCCTTTCATTTTGGAGGGCTGTTCTTTCATTATTGTAGCTTATTTTGTTCATTAAATCAGTAGAAGTTATGCTGACATTTTAATTACTGATCAAAAATGAGAACAGGAACAAGCATCGAACATAAGAAAAAAACTTTCTCAGCCCCGCCCCCCCCCCCCCAAAAAAAAAAAACCAACAAAAATAAACAACCCCACAAACACAAAAGAACCCATCTGAACCAGTTTTAAACTGTTTGCCCTGTATTATTTTTTTCCCCTCCAAACAGAGGCTCAATTCTTCACATAATATAATGAATAGCACATGCTAAGCATTGAACAAATAGGTCTGTAATTATACTACGTGGTCTTGGTGACACTGATGAAACATTCACCATCACCCTTTCATTGGAATTAGGCTAATTATGTACATAGTTGGGTGTCCATTAATCCTATTATTATTATTATTATTTAACAGTATTATTCATAATTTAAGTTTTCCTTCCTTTAATTTCAGCCCTGTAACAAACGAGAATGTTCCATGCTTAATTAACAGCCAAAAGCTTGAAAGTACAGTATAATGGGACATTATGGGGGCTCTATAGTGAGTTAATGACATAGCAACCAGCTAATGAGAATGAGGAATTTTTACAATGGCATTCTAAAATGAATGGCACAAAAGCACAATTTTTGTCAAATAACATCATTGCTAGTATCCTTACTTAGTCTTCAGAAGTGAGATATGCTTTAGGACCATATCCTGCACTCCTCAGAGAAACAAGTTTCATCCATAACCAAGGAGTGGTTTTCTTTAGTATGAAGAACGTTAACTCAGCAAACCTCACGCTGCTGCGTTAGCAGTGCCATTCTCAGTCGCTCTAGGAGCCAATCTCTTAGGCCAAAATCTATTTCATATCAGGGAATAAAAGCAGACAGGAGAGGAAAAAAAGCTAAGTCTGAAAGGGTCCTAAGACAAACACCTACTTATAAAATTGTGTTTCATCCTAGGTCATATTAGGCTGGTTTGCAGGATGGCAATGTTCTCTAGACATTATGGAAAAGGTGACTCCTAAGGAAGGATACTTTACTGATTTCAGCATAATACTGATATTTAAGGAGCCTGGCTTTTATTCTTATTCAGGTACAAGTTCACAGAGTAATGTTCAAGAGATCTGTATCACCATCCTCACATGTAAAAGGGTAAAAATATTATCTTGCTACAACAAAATGTTGCGAGAACTGTCTCCTGTAATGGTTGTATGGAGGACAATGAAGGAGAAGGATTTTCAGGTAACTGAACATTCTTTAACTGAACAACAATTAAGAGCCTACTGTTTTCCAGAAAGTTTTTGCAGTGCTACTGCAATTCAACCTAAATAAAGCTTACTGAAGTAACTATATTTTTGCATTAATTGATTACAGTAGCATGCACAGAATGCTTTCTGTTCTACCTAATTTAGTAGAGGCTGAACTATTAATTACTTATTTCATCTGGGAATACTTCTCTGTGCTTGTTTAAGAATAGTCGGAGTTGCAATCAGCCTAAGGTATTTCTCTATAACAGATGAAATTACTTAATTCCCAGAAATGTTTTGACTCAAAATGAATCCCTTATAATCTCATGTTTTGCATCAGAAACTTAATTTTGAAATGTCTATGTTTAAACTATACATATTTTACCCCTATGTTTACCTTGTTTGCAAATTATTTTAAAAGTGCCAATTCAGACTCTTACCATCACTGGATACAAACAGGTGTAAGTGTAGGTCTCAGCTGGTAATCCTTCATGCGTGTAATGCAAAACACTGTAGGAAGGAGCAGTCAAAAAGTAGTAACCAAGCTGTGTGGCAACATTTCTAGCTCTATTACCAAAAGTCTGTGGTTTCAAAACCTGTTCCTGAATCCAAAGGTTGGACTGTGAAGTTAGCTGTGATGAAGTTAGCTGTGATTCAAGACACGTCAAAATGGTTTTTTTTCTCAGTGAAACAAAATTGCATATTTCACTTTGAGGACAAGGAAAATAGGGGTATTGATCACCCATCTACCCCGACAATATGTAGAAAACATAGGCAGAAAAGTGATTAATACGGAATTGTATAAACACGTAAGTGTAAAGAATTATTGCCTCATTATTTTTTCTTTGAGCAAAGGTGAGCTATGGGTTTTGACATATGAATAAGGCTGCACGAGAGAAAGCAAAAGGCACTTTAAAGAGCACGTCATGGTGTCTCTGTTGAAGAACATATACCTTTTCTTTACAGTGAGGCTGAAGATGCTACAACAGAAAAAAAGGGGTTGTTGGGTTTTTTTTCTTCAGTTGGTGTGGTTTTCCTGCTTTCGTGGCATTTGTTCCAGTGATTATATTTTTCCCTTCAAGCTTCTACACTGGTTTTGATCTGATCTAAATGCAAGAAAGACTAATTCTGACTTGCTCTAAAGGTCTGACAAGACATGTAACTGTTTACATGTGAGAACTTAACCCTAACCCCAAAATAAAACCAAATAAAATAATTTCTTATTCTAATGTTACTGGTCCTGCACATATTCTGCATCAAGAGAAAAAGAAGTACTGCCTCTCTCATTCCCTTTGTGTAAATCAGAACTGAAAACTAAATAACTGGGCATACCGTGCCAAATACTCATAAATCAAATCTGCCCCCAAATAAACAATATTCATAATAAAGATATGCAAATAGCATTGACAGAAGCCATGCACATAATTTCACAAGTAAATCAGTGTAAGTGGGCAGTAATAAATTTCAGTTTGACTGGAAAGGTAGAAATTTACACGAATTAGCTAAAGGTGGGAATGTTTTACAAGCAGATGGAAAGACGGCAATCATTTGATCAAGTGCAACTGGACACTGTAAATTATTCCATCTTTCACTTCAAGATGAGGCATACATTTGATATTAACTTCTTCCAGATTTATTTTTGTAAATATTTTGGATGAGGATAAGAAATGTACATTACTATCAACATCATGCAATTGAATGCAAACCTAGTCCAATAACTATCGGAACTAGGGGGGAAAAATAATCTGTTCATTATTGTGGGGTTTAAATGAAACTCTGTCCATAATCCTTGTAGAAGGGACTTTAAGGTAAGTGCAAACTCATATCTTGATCTCAAAATGTTAATTTATTTCCTGGCTGCATTATATAAGAGAAAGGTAAGCCACAAACACAACCCTAAGAAACACAGGCACGCCAGTGATTCACAAAAAGAGAGGATCACTTGCTGTCTCTTTGGACAACACTTACGTTATGGTTATGTTAATCCTTTTTATCTGATGTCTAGGAACTAAGGCAAGAGGTACATTAGAAACTGGAAAGACAGAAAAATTAGATGGTTTGATGAGGCAGAACCATGAGTTTTAGCCTCAGCAAGGCTCACATTCCCCAGGTACATAGGCTGAACTCTGGCTTTTCACACACAGACCTTTAACATGAAATACTAAAACACAATGTATTTTGTACAGAAGTCTTTCTGTGGTTCGCATGTGTATGTTCTCTTTGTGTTATAAATGGCAAAATAGAAAGATTATAACCAGCAACTTAAAGCTTGATGTTCTCTTATGCAACTGAATCCATAGTCATGCACTTGCAGTGAAGCCAAAGGCTACGTTTCTAGTTACTTGGCTAGAGTTTATAACATGTTTTTTAAAGTTACTCATCAAAACAATGTATCAATACTTTTTTTTTTTTTTTTTTTCAAACAGGAGTATGAATTGGCTATCCCACTAAAATTTCTGCAGGGAACTATCTAGACTAAAGTAAACTTCCCAAACAAGGACCTAGTCCTTATTTCAGAAGTGATGCAGTTTAAGGCAGCAAAGCTCTGCCAGAGCTTCATTTCTTCTGTACCTTCAACTCCTTCCCTATTGGCAAGATAATTTTTCACTAGCTTCTTTTTTTTTTTTTCCTCTTTGCTTTTTTTTTCCAAGGCACAAACTTTAGTCTAATTTCTTAGGTGACTGAGATGCTAATCAAGCAACTCAAGACAGAGAGGATAGTGAAAATAATCAAATGTGAAACTGTCCAGGGGAAACACTCCACTTTGAAGTAAAAGAGAGGAAATTGTCATTTTGAAGCCACTAGAGACAGCCTTCCCGTTACAAAGAAGACCCTGGGGAGTCACTACCTGATTTGCTCTTAGTCAGGCTGGCATCTCAGTGACAGGGCAGTTGTAATTAGGATGAATAAAATGAGAGATGTTCCAGTTCCCCAATTTGTAATTCAGTGAGCGACATTAAAGACACAGTATTTTGTTTAATTTTTTGAAGAATCGGGCACTGTGCTAACAGGTAGCAAGACTTCCCCCTGTGGGGATGACTTACATAAAATCTGAATCACTCTCCGTGCAGAGAACAAATATGATACAGGCAAGGGAGCCCAGATGGTTATGTTCTTTTTGTTGGAATTTTAGGCAACCTTTAGGAAAAGTTAAGATAGAAAATATGATATTGGGATATTTTTTTTCCCCCTCTTTCTATGTTCAGTTAAGCAAAAGGAATGTCACTGGGGTAACAGACATAAAAATCTGATCTTTCATCTTTTCATTCAGCTAATGAAAATTACAGGGTACAGATGTATCATACTATTCTTGTCTTTGCCATTAGAATGACTAGCTCCAAAAGAGAGTATTTTCAGCTTCATTGTCTGGGTATGTACAGTTCATTGCCAGGCAAAAATAAGTTGTTCCAGAAAAGGTGTAAAGTTACATATATATAAAACCTAAAAGTTTATATTTTAGAACTGGACTCCACTTAAAATCTCTTTTAAAGTGAGATGCCGTGACTCCAATAAAAGAACATGCACAATGGGAAAGTTTGATGTCAGTCTTCCTCTCCAAACATGAAATAAAAAACTGAGATAGAAACAGCATCCTCTTTAAAACAAACAAACATCAATCAACCAACCAACCAGCCAGCAAAATCTTACCCAGATGTAGGCACGGGGTTGCAAAGAGTAAGTGAGGACAGTTATGACATAATCAGTTGGTGGCTCTACATATAAGCACAGTTCCTCAGAGCTGAGCTTTCACTTTGACTCTTGCTCAACAGCCACCAGCACATATCAAGTGCCCGTGAAAGAGACAACCAGGGAGTGGTAAGTGTACTGCATATAATTTCAGCACTTTTTTTTTTTTTTATATGCGTTGAAACAAGGCCTTGAATATGAATGGAATTCAAAGCTGGGAAAGTTTCCTTTCATACTACTTCAAATGCTATACTTGGGCACCGAAACACGCCAGTATATGGCATATATATATATATATACACACACATATATACATTTTTTAAAAATAAATACAATTTCCACCCCCCCACCCCCCCCCCACCCCCCACCCCCTTTCTAAGAGTTCCATTTTAAAAGTGGAGGCAAAAGTTCCAGAAGTCTGGAGAAAATTTGTATTTGAGTGATTCTTTAGTATGATTGGCTGACCCTTGGAAATCTATATATACTCAGAAAAGCCTTTTGTCTTCAGACTTTTTTTCAACACAAATACAAGCTTTAATACAGGATTTGTGTGACCACTGGTGGGTCCATCAATATTGCAAGGCCCACAAGTCCATCACGATCAAGTCCTCCTCTGCCATAACAAGTCAAGATGGTAAATACAACTTTAACCATGCTCTGTCAACTGAGCTTAAAAATTGGTCATATCCAATTTGTAGTAGTGCCTAAATCTAATCCTAGTGAAGTTCTTCTTTATACTACAGATTGAAGCAGGTTTGTAAACAGGTGGGTCAGGAGAGAAAAAACTGTACTGTAATTTGTCCCTCTGGCAGTTCTGCATCTGTAATGTAGTTGGACTTTCAGGGTAACCTGAAGATCTCTCCTTTCTTGGGCTGTCACTCCACTCTGTGTCACAAGCATTAAATTCTGTTGATAATACAATTTTTCAAAGGGAAGGTATCTTCCTTTCTGACTTGTTCCAGCTGCCTCCATCACCTTGCTTTGCCATGAAAGTCACCCACTGAAGAAGCCACTAGCTATGAATCTCTATTACTTCTAGTTCCGTGTTTACTACATTAAATTCTGTATGGAGCTGTGTAGGGACTGGCTATCTGTCTATCTATTTGTCTGTCTGGCTATCTATCTATCTTATCTAGTTTTTGCCTGACACTGGCAATTAGCAATTCCAGACTCTGACATTAAGTCTCACAAGCGGTGTCATCAGACTCCAGCCTCATCTTCATTACATCAGTGGGTGTAAAATGAACAAAGAAAATCAAGAAGAGTAGAAGATTTGTGCCTTTTGAGGGGAAAGAAAATGATACATTAGATTTAAGCAAATGAAAAGATAACTGGGAGCTACATCAGATGATTTTGATTAACGACAGAGGATGAAGAAAAGCTCCTTGGCTATCATCTCTCAGCCCCAAACAAGTAATTCTGTTTGCAATATAATCTTTTGAGATTGCTTAGTTTGGAAACCAGGATTTGAGACATTGGAGCAAAAAAAAAATTTATTTCTAGTCCAGTGCCCCACCATTACCTCATTCTTCAGAAAGGAATCAAGCTGGCTAAAATCCTCTGGCAATACCCTAAGCTCTCTGTTTTTAAATCCCCCGAGTCTCGTCACCCCATTTCACTTAGCTGAATCCTAGCAACGGTTTTGTTTCCAGTTTTCATCAACAACATGGTTAACTCTTTTACTGGAACAAGGTCTCATGGCTCCCCTTTAATAGCCCAGCAACGACACACGTGTAAAATCTGTTAAAGTTTGATAGGAAGTAATAATAATAGCAACTAAATAAATAAATAAATAAAGCATTGCAAATTAATAGTAGCCAAAGAAGCCAGGCAGAATAAGAGGACTTGTATGAATACATCCATGGAAACTGGCTAGAGAGCATTTAGGCCTGTTTTAATGAGCAAAAAGACAGGCTAATGATGACTGGAAAGTAATGGAAACATTGAATTTAATACAATTGAATTTTGTTGAAAAAACCCATCTGCAACAAAATATTTAAAAAAATGAGTAAATAAAAGTAAAATCTTGTTAATATCATTAGATGATGAATAAAATCCCAGCAAAAAACTTGACAAACTTTAAATAACAGTATTATCTCAGACGTGAGGAATTCTCAGTATTAAAAGGAATAACCAGCTAGGCTAGGGAGGAGATATTAAAAACATTTAAAGGAGAATGAATGATTGACTTTCTAAGTGCAAGGAAATGGGCAGATGGGTGCTAAAATCTAACTTGTATACTTGACAGTTGGAGCTAAAATATATATGCAGTCCTAGGTCATTAATGAATCATGAAAGAGGCCATTACTTCCATTATATTTTGGATAGGTAGACAGGAGCCAGCATTTCACTCCGCATGAGCCACAGGGTGCCAAAAGTGACCTCGAGTCTATAAAAGTATGTATACATCTGCCCACTTCTGTAACTGCCCAAGAGTTTGAAGACACATTTGGACTGCATCCAGAGCTCCCTATGGAAAGAAAACTAACTAATCCAAGTTACCTTCTCCAATACTTTTAAAATGCTAATTGAAGCTTAAGGTTGTGTCTAAAAAAATCACTTTGCATTCATGTTATGCCAGCCTGCTTTTAGTTGTAGCTTTGACTCCACATCTAGGAAATGGTCATGGAGAAACTTCAGGTTCAAACCCCCCTGAATAACAAAACCTACTTGCAACACGTATTGAGTCTGTTTTGGCTGCTTGCACTTACCCTGTTGGGGACTATGGCAGAATCACATGAGTTCAGGATACCCCTTCAAGGACAAAAATATCCTGTGGTAGAAGAAGGGATGGGATTTGTAACAAGCTTCATCCTGGGGAGCCAACAGATAAGTTACAGATGGATAAAGGAGTGTGGGTCTGGGATCACACCAAGCCTAAGCATGATTCTTGGACCAGAATGGCAAAGTCAGTGTAGACAGTCATAAATGCTACCCACGGCCTTATTTAGAGAATCCAGATTGTAAAAGTAATCCATTCTGTAGGGGATTACACCTGTGTACTAAGCCATGAGGATGAAAAGCTTTGTACTATTCAAATACAAATCTGGTTGTTGTGTGCATAGACTAGACACAGAACTGAGTTACTAATGTGCTTAAAATTCAGGCTCCTGGTTCCAGTCAGATAAATCAGTTCTTTTTCAAAGTGTAAGAGAATAGGCTCATTTTCACCCCTGGCATAAGAACATGCAGGGGTGTAACAAATCTAGCTCCCAGCAGAGCTGGAAATTTCTGTGAAATATCTGATAAATATTTGTTCAAATGTTTTGGGCCCTGATCCAACAAAGCATGTGTACAGATGAAAAGCAGATGAGTACTCCCAGCAAAATGAAAGGAATATCTTCAGAATTATTCACAGTTTGAAATCAAGCATACACTGAAATATTTTCCTGGGTGATTCTGGTTTATGGCTGGTATGAGCACGGACTCTAAACACAGAACTATTGGTACAATTTATTTCAGACAGAGAGGAATTATTGCTATTATAGTTATTACTGATATTTTGCAGCCCTTGTAGTGGATGCACTTTGACTTTTATAATGTTTTTCCTTGATCCTAGTGTGGCTTGTTCCTATTCCCATGTATCACAAAGCAGTTTATGCTGGCATAACTGCATCTACAATAGGCACTTACACTGGTATTTTTGTAACAGCACATCAGAAACTGATGAGAAATAAATAATAATAAAAAAACCCCAACAATAAAATTCTTTTTCTCCTGTATGGAACATCCAAACCAAACTTGGAGTGCATTCTGTCATGTCCTTCTTTCACTTCTCAGAAAGAATAAAACAACCATTAGAAATAGGCAGGCAAGACTAAACATACAAAACTGCTTCTATACTAGAAGACATTAAATAGACCAAAGCTCAGACAAAAAGGGTCTGAAAGGATTGAGAGAGGTCTCTAAATTGTGAAGAACAGTGAATAAGCATTTATTGTTTCTTGTGGCACAAAAATTACAGGTAGTCAAACAGTAGTATCAGATGGGAAGTTCTAAAAACATAAAACAGAATTAATTGTGCAACTTGTTGCCACAGTAACTTGTGGATGCCAACCACATCAAGCAGATTCAAAAGATGATTATACAAATGAATGAAAGGAAAATGCTTTCAAAAGGACAGACAAAGATGTAAATGGTCTAGGTGTCAAGGCTCTGCACTGACTGGAGATGGGGAACATTGGGTAAATATTAATCTGTGCATGTCCTGCTCCTGGGCTCTTCTAGGTCATTGTCTATAGGTTATTGGGCTAGATTGCAGAAGGGTTTAGTTCCCATGGTTCCATGGAAACATAGTTTTGCATGGCAGGCAAACATGGATGGACTTTGTCAGTCTCACACACTGCTTCTTTTTTGGCAGCTAGGCCTACAACACCTTCATTTATGGTCATTTTTCATCTGCTCTGTGAGTCCATGGGTCCAGTGCAAAGAGGTCAGACTGAACTACAATCCTCTGATTATTTTTGTTTACCACAAATGGAATTGGAAAGAGAAAGAGGTTCTGGCACTAGATGACACCTGAGCATGGCTAACTAAAAGAGATCTAAAGGGAACTCTGATTGAGGACCCCCATCTACAGCCACAGCTTATCTTCGCTGCTCTGTGTCATGTCTCTAGCTTTATGGCCACCTACAACTTGGCGGAGTTGTATTCCAAAATACAAAGGTTTTCTTTTTTTGTCAGAAATAGGTGCAGTGAATAGCTAGTTGCCAAATTGTCCAGACAGCACCTCTACTTAGGTTTAGAGGACTGACATTTTCATTTCAAGCATCTCAGTTTTATGTAGGTGCTAAATTAGGAGCTACCTTCCAAAGCCAAACCTACAACATTTTTTTAACCAGGAGAACTTGCCAGTATAAATGATTTAAGTTGATATTGGTAAATGCATCTAGATATCATTTTATATCCAAAACAATATTGCTCATGTTCCTGAACTCTTGTGCCTTTTGGTTAATGTCAATGGAGGAAAGCATCACCCAGAAAAGCTGTGTGAGGCTGACTTCTGCAGTCAAACAGCCTGCTCTTGCAAACATCTGAGAGCCTTCCAGTCTCCTTAGTTGTGATTAATGGGCCTATCCATGTGTGTAAAGTTATTAACAGAAATATTCATAGAACCCGATACTAAACCAATGAGGAATGAATTAACAGGTTAACATGGGTGTACAGAGCTGATCAGGTTATGCTCCAGCTTAACTTCTTTGTACTGACCTAAATTATTTCTTTATAGCCTATAAAGGAAAATCAAGCCCATGCAGAAAACTTCACAGCTGAGAATCCTGCCTGGCTGATTGCTGGCTTTTTTTTTTTTTTTTTCTTCTTTTTGTTTTTTCCTTGTCATGAGTTTACCTTCGCTAACAGGCAAACTCCCACCTAGCTGCTCACTTCCCCCTACCCATGAGGAAGACAGGGGCAGCAAATAGGAAAAACAAACAAAAAGGTTTGTGGTCTGAGGTAAAGAGAGGGAGATTACTTACCAGCTACTGTCATGGACCAGAAAATGAACTTAATTTATTGCCAATTAAAATAGATTTGGGTAGTGACAAACAGGAAAAGACAAACCTTAAAGCAGCATCTTTCCTCTTGCTTTTGCAGTGTCCAGACTTGCCTACCCACCCTGAGCTGCCCAGGGAGGTAGAGAGTACAGTCAGAACCCAGCAGTTTCTCTCTGCTGCTCTTTCCCTCTCATACGTTTCCCCTGCTGCGTTGTGGTCTCTCTACAGGCCTCAGCTCCGGTGGTGCGGGGTGCTCCAGGGGCGGTGGGGTGCCTGTCTGCTCCAGAGCGACCCTCTCCACAGGCTGCAGGGGGTCTCTGCTGCCGGCTGGGCACACCTCCCCTCCCTCCTCCCTCTCCAGTGTCGGCATGGCCGTTCCCCCCTTCCTCTCTGTCCAGTGTTTGCTGCCATTTCTTAAACATGCTGTCACAGAGGCACCATCAGCCTTCCTGACAGGCTCAGCTGTGCCCTGCGGTGCAGCTGTTGCAGAGCGAGCTGGAACCAGATGCCACTGGCTGTGTCCGTGCCCTGGTTTTGGCTGGGATCGGGTTAATTTTATTCTTGGTGGCTAGTGCAGGCCTGTGTTTGGGATTTGGTGTGGGAACAGTGTTGATAACACGCTGATGGTTTTGGTTGTTGCTGGGTAGGGCTTGTACTGGGTTGGGGGCTTTTTGGTTTCCTGGGCCCTGCCAGCAAGAGGGCTGGAGGGCCACGAGGAGTTGGGGTGGGGGGTACATCTAAGACAGGTGACCTGAACTAGCCAAAGGGATATTCCATACCACAGAACATCATGCTTGGTATATAAACGGGGGGTGGGGTGGGGGGGGGTGGCTGGGGGGGACGATCACTGCTCAGGAATGGGCTGGGCACTGGTCAGCAGGTGGCAAGCAGCTGCATTGTACATCACTTGTATTCTTTCCTCCCCTCCCTTTGGATTTCATTCCTCTCCCTTTCTCCCTCCTTTCCATTATAACTGTTACTGTTGTTATTATCATTCCCTTGTTTTCATTTTATTTCAATTATTAAATTGTTCTTATCTCAACCCTCAAGTTGCGCATTCCTTTCCAATCCTCCTCCCCACCCCCCGGGTGAGGAAGGGGGTGGTTGAGGGAGCGGCTGCGTGGCCAGGGCACTTAGTTACCACCTGGGCTTAAGCCCCAACAGTCCCACATGGGGCAGCCCTGGCTTCTCCTCACGGAGGTGACCCCTGCAGCCCACCCGGCTGCCAGCACCCAGCACAGGCACCCAACGCATTTCTGAATGCTTATGCTGACTGACATTGTGAGGAAATGGCACAGAAATCCAAGGCCGCCCATCACAAAGGGTGAGGGTGTTAAGATAACACCCACTCAGGAAACGTGGCCGTGGCAGGCTGCCTTCACGCTGCTGGGACAAGACCCCGGGGGCGGTGGGAACGTGTGCCTCCTGCCATAACACAGAACACAGCTAAAGAACACCCTCACATGCACATACACAAAAATAAACTCTTGCTTCAGGGTAGATGTTTCAGGCGGAGGTAAGCCATCAGTGCACAACAACTGAGGGTTTGACAGCATGGCCTGACAGTTTGAAACCAGACATCACACCTGGGCTCTGGCTGAGGTACCAAACAGGTTCGAGAAGAAGCTGTCTCTCTGAGGGGTACAATTGTCCACTGCTTCTTCTGAAGGAACTGGCAGTCTCGGACAGAAATTGCCACTAGAGGGACCACTGGTCTGATCTTGCTGAAGAAATCCGGAGTTTCGGTGCTCCCAAACGTCAGCAGAAGTCTTAAATATGTGGGATCGCATCAAATATATGGGTGTCACCAGCGCAGATGCCTCCTGTGCAGTTAGGTAGCCCCATCTCATCTTCATCTACCAGTCCCCATTCACAGCTTGGCAATGAGAAACACAGAGCATACTACACCTTTTTGAAGGGATATATGAAAAGATAGAGCAACGTTTCCCCCCTTTCTCAACAAGGACAGAAGAGGACATTGTACACTACACTTCAGCAGGTTAAATATGAAGAAAAGCTTTAACCAGCCTCAAAGGAACAGTTCAGGCATTGGAATAAAATGCCAGAAGACCTTGTGTAAACAAGGAAATAATATTCAAGGCAGAATGTGATACTCAATTATTCAGGATGGAAAAAGTCTATGAAATCAATCCTGCCACTGTGCAGGGGGATGGGGTAGCGAGGCAGAAGCTTCAGTTCCAGCCTTAATAAATGTGTATAGGAGAAGACTGCATTAACAGTTAAAGGAGACACCAAGGGTGCAAGCGCAGAGCCATGATATTAAAGGGCAGAGACAACACTCTATTTACAATAAAATAAACATCATTTACACATGTGTTACCCATTTAAGTGAGAAGACGGGAAATGGAAGCAGGCGCTGTCAGGCTACATTTAGAAGAGACGTGTTTGATGGAACATTTCAACGTGCTTCGATTGAGACCCCTGCTACCTTCCTTTTGAAAATCGTAGAGTAAAATGTGGTGGTGAATTGTAAAGGTTTCATCCCCCTTGATGTATTTTTATTGAACACGACTTGCAGGCTTCAAATTTTAATATTCTGTCCCTAGACTGCTGTCACTCACCATATCACACTCCTGAATTCACAGGGGTTAGGGGTTTGGGGAAAATGGCCAAGACATAATCATTAGGACACTTTGTTTATCACAGGACTATATTGTCAAAATGTAAATTTATGGTTTATAATTCCCATGGGAAATAAAAAGATGGCATATAAAAGCAAAAACATTAAAAAAAAAAAAAAGTGTTTTCTTCTCACTAACTGCCATGTTCTATCAAAAAACCAAAGTATTTTCTGATTATATTCCATGTATTTCCCAGGTGCTTGCTTCTCCTTCTTACAAACTTTTTCATCAGGGTTTCAGAATAATGTCATGCCTTTCTTTCCCCCCTAAGCCATCCAATGTGTAAACTTACAGATGGCAGCGTCCTTCTCAGACGTCATTTTCATTGCTACTAACTTCTGTGCCTCTGGAGGAGGCCAACTTATGGTTCTGTTATGCCACTAATGAGTCTCCCATCTCTTCAGCAGTAAACAGTCTTTTTACTAGTCAATATTTGTGCTGCATTGTGCACACAACGCCCTATGAATCTCGCCCCTGCTAGCAAGTACATTTTATGAATCTAAATAGTTTTTTTGTTGTCTTCCAGAGACTCAGGATTACTGGCTTTTTCTTTTTTTTTTTTTTTTTTTTTTTTTTTGTATATCCACAACGTCTTGTGTACTTAGACCATAAATTTTCCATGAAAAATGCATGCTTGTGGCAGTGGGCAATCTAACTATCCATATTATTTATTCAGTCTCTCTGGAGCAAAAGCTAAATATATTGGCTTTTGACTGGTTAGGCGTGCTTTGTCCCTGTGATTCTACTTGGAATAAAACACAGAGCTTTTCCAGGAAAAGCTCAAATTTGACATCACTTAGTACACCCACTGGGCTTCACTGTAAAAGATGAATGAAATGGGTTAAAGGAAGCACTAATTAACCATATTAGTACTCTGAATGTGAGAGCGTATTACAGACACAATAGAGTAGAAAAGGCTTTTAATTTATAATTGTTGCTAAACAACATATAACCTGGAATATAAGTTATAATTAATAGCAGCAAGGGCTCCTGAGCTACATAAAATTGCTGTCACTTCTGTCTATGACCGTTCCTGAGATGGAGTTTTCAGAGAGCTGCCAAAACGGGTCTGCTGAGCTGCACTGAGATGTCTGGTTGCACTGGAGCTAGTCTAGATTTATTATGATGTACCTCAAATGAGAATTGAACTGTGATGAGCTGAGTCAAAACCCCTAAACCCCTAAAAGAAACCGTGGGTTCAGAGTATCTCAGACCAGAAGATTTGAAACTGTTTCAATCACAGTTGAAATAGAAGGAGCACATTGTATCCACCACCAAAATTATTCTTGCAAAAACTCAAAAATCCTCTAGCAGTATCATTAACTACTGGATGAGCTGCAGTTTTCTGGGAAGGACCTAATGATTATGCCAGCCAGGAATTTTGACTAAGTGACTTTGGTCACCCCTCACAACCTCACTTCCCAACATATGATACATCCACGGTTCTGCCAGATCTTGGGATATTTGAACCCTTTCTGTTGTTCTGTTGCTGACTGTTCAGGAACTGTGATATGCTGAAATCACTTTAACACAGAAAGCATCCAAAATCCTAGGGAAATAGAGTTTCCCCAGCTTCCCTTTGGTGCTTGTTGCATTCTTTATCCTAGATATTTTGATAGGCAGCAAATATTTTAATGGCCCCCAAACTAGTATGAAAACCTACAGGGCTGGAGGCCATTTAATCAACCTCTCACTTGAATTCACTGTCTGCATTGTGTGGAAGGAAATTTAAAATAGGAATTAAAACTCAACAAACTCACATTCAATTAATATTATTAATACTTGCCATTGAGGGACTTATCAGGAGATAATTGACTTTGTCAGTGTTATGCGCCCTCTGCATTACTGTTAGATCCTTCCGCTCCCCCCATGGTTAATTATAACTTGAAAAACCCAAAAGGAAGTATATTTCACCCTTCTCTTCCTTAACCATAGAATGTCAAAGGAAAGAAGGGTGGGGGGTGGGTCTTCTAAAGCATGTAATCTGCTCAATTAATAAAATGAATCTAACGGAGTTGCTCCCCAGGGCCTGACAAATGCACCTGTCGCCATCACCAGACAACTGATATAAAGCACATGTCCAGATGCTTTCCTTCTCCACCACTCTCTGTATATGTATTTTAAGAAAATAAATCTCTAAGTGGAGCTAATGAGGGAGTGAGCTGACCTTTTTTTTTTTTTTTTTTTTTTTATGTAAAACTCTAATTTGCTGCAGCACTCATGCTGCTCAGCCAGAAAAAGTTAGCACAGCAAATAAAAAGTTAGCACAGCAAATGCAGGACTTTTTACAAATGTATTAAATGGAAGAATCAATTTATATATATATATATATATATATATATATATATATATACACACTTAAAGAACAGACATTCTCTCCCCCATCTGCTGGCTTTTTAACTACGATTTCACACAGCCTTGCGCTGTCATTCCAGCAGATTTAAGACTCACGTGATTGGAACACTGATAAGGAAGTGATGCAGGTACTCCTGTGTGTGCAAACTGGTGGCTGTGCCCTGGTGATTAGAGAGAAGATGAAAACATTCAGTCCTCCTGCTGTCATTGACGTATTCATCCCTAGATGCAGTGGCTAACTTAATCTCACTGAAGATCCCTTTAAACATTCAACACCGGGGTTGAGTGGTACATACAGGATGAAGAAAGCCTTCTGCTGTCTGGATTTCACCTTGTGTGACCTTCAGTGCAGCCATTTAACCCCTTGGGTGGCTCCGTTTTCCAGGCTGTGTCCCACAAGGAACTGACTTGCCTGTGTCTTTGTATGACTGTCTCCCTGCACAGGAATCAGAGCTGTAAGGGGAGGATTTTGCAAATGAGATGTTAGTATCTAGCTACCTATTTAATCAACAAGGTATCCATGGAGAGGAACAATGTATACTGTAAGTCTTAAGTTTTGTGTTCTTGGGCCCTACAAAATAGCTTCTTCTCTGAAATTGTTACCATGGGTTTAGATTTACCTCATGCAGCTGGCCAGGAATGCTGTGTTGGTGGTGTGATATTTGACTCACTGTGCCAGTTCTCAGTGATGGCTGCATTTTCAGTGAAGCCAACTATTCCTTCTGTTTCTTATTTTTCCTTTGTGTTTTGCAGTGCAGTAGGAGTTGGAGATCAATGACAAGCTCATCCAATATTACTTTTTTTTTTTTTTTTTTTTTCCTCTTCTCTCTAGGGGTCTGGTTATTTTGCCCTTTGAAACAGCTGAGAGCTTTTGCCTTTGGACTGAGTGAATGGGGAACCTCCTGTACTGTCTCTGTATTGGGTGAGCTTCATGGCTGCAGCATGCACTCTAGAGATGCTTACAAAATGTCACAGTTGGTGTTTCCCTTTTTGCCACATGGGATGTGGGATGACAGCTACAGAAGGAATTTCCTGGGTAGTCCTATGGGGTTTATCCTATTTTTAATTATTATTTTTTTTTTCTTAAATATATCTTAGGTGGAGCACTTTACAGATTCATCATGTTGCTCAGACAGCAGAGCCTGTAATTTAACAGCAAATATTAGAAGTGGCCTCAGCTCACTTTAAAATGAGTTAGCTTCTTCCAATAGAGGTTTTCTATACCTTAGCTTATATGATCAAGTGGGTTAATAACTAGGAGAAACTCTGGAGAAGTGTGTCTCAAAACATCTGTCTGCAAATAGGACAGTTCCATATTGAAATTCTTTTATACAAGAAATTAGAAATCAGAAACAATTATAAAACTTCTTAATTATCCCAAAAATTTGATACAGAATTCATGATTTCTGTAGAATTTTATAAGGAAAAAAAAACCCAACCCAAAACAAAAAAACCCAAACCAAAACTGGAGGTATGAGGCCATCATTCTAGTCAAACATACTCCACTGATTTTGATACAACTGCTTTCATGCTGAAATTAGACATGCTCTCACAGACTTTCCTGAATCAAAACTTACAGAGTAGATAGATGCCTTTTTGGTTTTACTTTGACATTTTCTCTTAAAATTAGGCAACAACATAACATGTATACTGCCTATTTTATGCAAGTAAACCCAGAAGTCCTAGTACTTCTACTGCTTTAAGGTAGCAAGATACGTTTGCCTACATGAACATGAGAGCATAGGTTAGACACAATGAACAGACCCCCAGCTTTTTTCTATCTGAAGCCAATGAAAACAGAATAAGTCCCAGATACAACAAGCTTAACTTGAAGTAAAGGAAAATCCAGTGCAAGGTCCCTGCTGCTCTTCTACTTCAAGGGTGTCATTACCTATTTCTACTCACACTCTTCCACACAGGAACATACCAGTTTCTGTGTTTCCATATTCTAATTTCGGATTTGTTTTCTTTGCAGTGATGAGCCAGTCGGAGCACCCAGGCTGAGAAGACTGGATAAATAAAGAGCACAAATGCTTTCATCTTCTTAAGCTTCAAGCTGGTTCTGCAATCTCACAGTACCATAAAATGTATCCTTTCAGTATCTGGCTCATACCTTTAATATGTCCACATAACTGGACCAAGGAAGAATGAAATAACATTCCAAGCAGAAGTCCTTTGGTCACATTCCCAGCGTAAGCCGTCCTGAAGGTCATCACATAGGACCTTGCTCCTGAGCTGAGACTGCTGAAGATCCTGTCCTAAACCAGGTCTATCTGATCTGAACAGCAATGGAACCTTCATGGTTTTGGAGGTGGAACTGAATTTTGTACCACTGCCACACCCCAGAACGATGGCTGCTTCAGGCTCTACCCAGAGCATATGAAACCCCATATGTATAACATTTTTTGATGAAAAAGGCCCAAATTCAGATTTAAGTTATAGATAGAATATATCTACAATTACTTCACTGGCAAATGGGCAGGAAACTATGGGAACTATCAGTCAGAAAGTTAACATGTAATCTGGGTTCAACACAAAATTTCTATATGCCTTTGCCTCCATTTTCCTTCCCAGTGACAGTAATCTTTAAAAAATAAATCTATGCCTTAAGGGTATGAAGCAGCTTGAGATATCACGAAATCCAGAGTACTGCAGTAGGGTAAGCTCTTCTATGTGTTGTGAAGACAAGGGATCTAATGCTTAAATCTATGCTGGCATAGATTACAAGACACTTTGGGTTTTTTCCCCTTTCTTTGCTACTAGATTTCCTTCCTGTCCAATTTTGGACAAGTCGCTTGAATTTGTGGGTTAAATTTGAAATGGAAAGAGTGACACTGCCCCACCTCATGGTGATGGCAGGGATGATATTTAGGTTTTTTATTGTAAGAGTGTTGAAGGCACCCTAGACAGCTGAACGGTAAATTGAAGAAATATCATTAATAAGCCCCAACAAATTAACAACTAGCCCATACACCAGTACCTTTGTGTCCTCTGTATCAAATTCACCGTGCATAATCCTTTCTTGTGCTGAGCTCTGCTGATAAAGGAAGGATTCGTTAAAAACTATTTAGCACTATTCATTATGGAAGCCATACAGGGCTCCTGCTTGTCAGCAGAGGTTTCAAGAACCAGTCTTAAGACTTCAGAAAAAGTATTTTAAATCCCTGACTTTAAAACTAAATGGGGGGGGAGGGGAGGCGGGGAAGAGGGGAAGAACCTTTTTCTACACTTCAGTAGGAGCTTTAAGAAATCAGTTTGGTTTCCAATACTGTTCCTGTGAATAGAAGCCAGACGGTCTTTAAACTGACGTTTCCCCCACCATTTTAGGTATGAAAGCCACTACTATGATGGAGTTGCAAGGAGGAAAGATAGGGATGGCAGGATGCAAGCAGCACACAAAGGAAAAATAAGAAATCCTTTAAACGGGGAATGAAACACACTGTTTGACAGCTAGAAAAGGAGGGAGTGTCAAGAAGGTAAAAGGGCAGGCTCCATAGGGGTAAGCAGAAATAATGGAGTGCAGAGTAACGGGATGTGAAGTGGTTATAATGATCATGGTAGCCAAGTGTGTAATTTACAGTGAACAATTGATCCAGTGCCTTTAATTTTTTTAATTTTTTTTTTACTGTTTCTCATCAAGAAGATCACAATTTTCTTGCATCTGTTCCATCCTGATGATTCAGTGAGTGATTTCTACAATTGAAGCTTGGTCTGTATACTGAACACAAGGAAATACACTGTGAATATACAATATCAGAAATCCTAGATCAGCTTTGATGGAACACATAAATCACATTGTATTTTGTATTTTCTCTAATTAGTGAGTGTAACTCTAACAATTGCTGTGACATTTCTCTCAATTATGTATTCAGAATATGTTTTTCATGAATATTATTTTGAAATGGACTTTATCTTCAAATGCTTATGACAGTAAACTCATTGGCAAGAATATTACTGCAGTTTTTGACAGTCTAGGGACTTAAAATTCCATGGTACTTTTTTGTTAAATGGGAAGAGATGACATGAGAGACTAGTCCAAATTCCAGCATATATAGTTACTCTCCCCACATGAAAATATCTGATATGGTCTTCATTAAATAAAATAGGTCTCCAGGCCTCTGCTTGCCTCTCACTGTGGAGACACTGGTGTATGTGTGACTGAAAGTAAATGTGCAGATTTCTCAGATATGAAATGGGTTGATGATACCCTCAAATCAATAAGTCCCAAATGCCTATCATGGAAGCTAGACAAAAAATTACATGCTTAATAAGTAAGTAAATGTTTGCTTGGAATACTGGGAAGACCATCTCAATGCATTATGCTGGAACAATATATATATATATATAAATTACATGTGTAGTGTCATTTCATAAAAAAACCATGAAATTCCAGAGGGTAGAGTTCAGTCTAGTGAGACCTACAGAAAGGAAAGGAAAGTAATTAACACACAAGCAACATCATTCAGAGACAGAAACAACAGAGAGTGAGGAGGAATGATGGTGACAGGAATCTGGAGCAAGGAAGACTCACCCTTGATAGAGGATCAGGTTAGAGAATACTTAAGCAAAGTAGACGACCATAAATCCATAGGCCCTGATACAATGCACCCACCAGTGCTGAGGGGCCTGTATTACATCATTGTGAGGCCTCTCCATTATCATTGAATGATCGTGGCAATGGGCAGAGGTGCCTGAGGGTTGGAGGAAAACAAATGTTACGCCTATCTATGAAAAGGGCAAGAAGGAGGTCCCGCAGAATTGCAGTCTGGTCACCTTGTCCAACTTGTAAAGTGATGGATCAGTTAATCTTGAAATGATTTCCGGGCACGGGAAGGACAAGAAAGACAACAGTAGTCAGCATGGAGTCACCAAGGGGGACACATGTTTGACCAATGTGATAATCTTTCTATGCGAAACATAACATGCTTAGTAGATAAGGGAAGCACAGTGGACATCATCTACCTTAAATTCTATAAGGTTTTGTAAATGGTGTCACATAGGAACCTCACAGAGAAGCTCATGAAGTATGGGCTAGGTGAACAGTCAATGAAGTCAATGGAAAACGGCCTGGAGTATAATACTCAGAGGAAAAAAGTCTAGTTAGAAGCCAGTCATGAGTGGTGTAAAACAGGGCTAAATCTTCATTATTTACCTAGATGATGGGGCAGACATCTGGGAGATACATCTGGGAGAAGTATCTGATACACCACAGAGGCTTGCTGCCATCCATAGGGACCTGGAGAGTATCCCCTTGTAACATCTGGGCACCTCCAAGGGCTTTTGCCCTGCAATCCACAAGGACTGCCCCATCCCTGGAGGTGGTGACCCCACACATGCAGTCTGCAAGGCCCCCACACAACATTTCTGCAGCTGACCCTTTGCAGCTCCACAGAAAAGGTGTGGGGGTCCTGGGGGACACTGAGGTGCAGAAATGTGCCCTTGGGCCACATAAGGCTCTTGGTCTCATGAGAAGCATGGGGAGGGCTGTCGAGGTGTGTAATTCCCTCTAAGCACTGGTGAGACCACATCTGGAGTACTGCGGTCAGTGCTGCACTCCCTAGTACAAGAGACACATGGTCATATGGGAGAGATTCCAGTGAAGGTCCACAATGACAACAAAAACCCTGGAGCATCTCCCATTAGAGGAAAGGCTTGAGAAAGCTATCACTCTTCAGATAAGTGAAGGGAAAAGGCAAAAGAAGAGACAGGGAAGGGATGGAAGGGTATGGAAGGGCATGGAAGGGTATGGAAGGGTATGGAAGGGTATGGAAGGGCAGGGTATGGAAGGACAGGGCAGGGCAGGGAAGGGAAGGGCAGGGCAGGGCAGGGAAGGGAAGGGAAGGGAAGGGAAGGGAAGGGAAGGGAAGGGAAGGGAAGGGAAGGGAAGGGAAGGGAAGGGAAGGGAAGGGAAGGGCAGGGAAGGGCAGGGAAGGGCAGGGAAGGGCAGGGAAGGGAAGGGAAGGGAAGGGAAGGGAAGGGAAGGGAAGGGAAGGGAAGGGAAGGGAAGGGAAGGGAAGGGAAGGGAAGGGAAGGGAAGGGAAGGGAAGGGAAGGGAAGGGAAGGGAAGGGAAGGGGAGGGAAGGGGAGGGAAGGGAGGGAAGGGGAGGGAAGGGGAGGGAAGGGGAGGGAAGGGGAGGGAAGGGGAGGGAAGGGGAGGGAAGGGAAGGGAAGGGAAGGGAAGGGAAGGGAAGGGAAGGGAAGGGCAGGGCAGGGCAGGGCAGGGCAGGGCAGGGCAGGGCAGGGCAGGGAAGGGAAGGGAAGGGAAGGGAAGGGAAGGGAAGGGAAGGGAAGGGAAGGGAAGGGAAGGGAAGGGAAGGGAAGGGAAGGGAAGGGAAGGGAAGGGCAGGGAAGGGAAGGGAAGGGAAGGGAAGGGAAGGGAAGGGAAGGGAAGGGAAGGGAAGGGAAGGGAAGGGAAGGGAAGGGAAGGGAAGGGTTCAGTAGGAAGGCACCTACAAGGATCATCTAGTCCAGCTGCATGGCCACTTCAGGAAGATGAGAAAGCCCGGGGGGGGGGGGAGCTTGTTAATGTGCAGAAATGCTTGAAGGGAGAGTGCAAAGAAGATAGAGTCAGGCTCCTTTGCAGTGGTGCCCTGTAACAGAACAAGAGGCATTGGGCACAAACTGGAACACAGAAGGTTCCTCCCACAGCTCATGAAGCACTTCTTTCCTGTGATAGTGATTGGACATGGCCCTCCTTGAGCAGGGGATTGCAGAAGGTGACCTCCAGAAGTCCCTTCAAACCTCAGCCATTCTGGTATCTCTGCATGGGGCTTTCCCACAGTGCTGTAAGGGCCAAGTCCTTCTCTGACAGCCATTTGAGGACCCAAGTCAGGATATGTTTTTTGCACCAGGGAGGTCACCAGTGTTCCCCAGCCTGTGTTGTGCCGCACTGGCCATTGTCAGGTCTTTGCACTCGGGGCCACCAGCCTCTCTCATCACAGCACCTATGCAGCATAAATCCCGTGCCCACAAGACCATAAGAAGATGGCCAATGGACACTACAAAGCAAGCTTCCCCGCTTTGGGGTGTCTGCCTCCCTGGCTTGGCAGCACTTTGGGGGCAGCTCCAGAGAGTCCTGTGATATCACTGGGGAGTGTCTGTGACTGCCCTGACCTCAGTGCTCTTTAGCAGCCATGCAGGCTCTTTCCCGTGCCATTTGGTTTGGACTCCTGTGAGTTCACACGTGTGCCTGCAAGCTCCAGTAGGGCTCTGGTCTGCCATTGATGGGTACCTTTGAGGAGAGTCTTGGTTGGTGGTGGGGCTGTGCTTCTGCACGGCAGCTGTTCCAGGGCTGTGGTCATGAGGAGGGTACCAGGGCCCGTGGCACCACTGAAGCCTCCCGGAAGGTTCCTGTGCCTTCCCTGAGCACCTCCACGAGCACCCTGTGCTAGCTTGCTAGCTCAAGTGGTGGTGGTTGTCTGGGAGAGCACAGGGCTCTGGCGGGTCCTGGGCTGGCTGGCAGCACGCCTGGGGAAGCTGAGGCAGGTGTGGAGGGCAGCCCTTGAGGCTGGCTGGCCCACTCTGGTGAAGCTGCTGCTGACACTGCTTTCCAGCCCTCAAGGAGGCCCTGCTGAAGGCCCTTACCTCCGTTCTGCCACCACTTTCTTCTGCTTGCTTTGCTCTCATGTTTCTAGTGTGACCAAAGCTCAGCCATGTTGTGTGTCTTTCTTGGTGTCCTGGTTTCAGCTGGGATAGAGTTAATTTTCTTCTTAGTAGCTGGTGCAGTGCTGTGGCTTGGATTTGGTGTGAGAACAACATTGATAGGACACTGATGGTTTTAGTTGTTGCTGGGTGATGTTTCTACTAAACCAAGGACTTTTCAGTTCCTTGGGCCCTGCCAGCGAGAGGGCTGGAGGGGCACAGGGAACTGGGAGGGGACACAGCCAGGGCAGGTGACACAAACTAGCCAAAGAGGTATTCCATACCGTATGACATCATGCTGAGTATATAAGCTGGGGGAAGAAGAAGGAAGGGGCGGTGGGTGGGGGGGTGGGCAGGGGCATTTGTCTCTATGGCATTTGTCTTCTGAGTAACCATTACGTGTGACGAAGCCCGGCTGTCCTGGGGGTGGCCGAACACCTGCTGCCCATGGGAAGTGGTGAATGGATTCCTTGCTTTGCTTTGCTTGTGTGCCTGGCTTTTGCTTTGCCTATTAAATTGTTCTTATCTCAACCCCTGACTTTTACATCCCTTTCCCATTCTCCTCCCCATCCCCCTGGGTGAGGGGGACTGAGCAAGCGGCTGCGTGGTGCTTGGTGGCTGTGGTTAAACCACGACACCTGGCATGACATGGCATCAGGTGCCAAGGACACTCCAGAGCAGAGCAACGCCGCAGTGGTGACTGTCCCCAGCCAGATGCAGGAGGCAGGGCAGTTGGAGTCAGCAGCAGATGCCCTCTGCCCTATCTGCCTGGGCACCATGCACAATGCAGCCTGCACTCCTGGGGGCTTCCACAGCTTCTGCTTTGGCTGCAACCAGTGGTGGGCTAGCAGGACAGATATGTGCCCACTCTGCGCACAGCCTTTTGACTGTATCCTGCAGACACTGAGAACAGACGATGACTACTGGGAGTACGTCTTTGGTCCATCTGCCGGCTGGCAAAGGAATGTGGCCAGGAACAGGTTGCAAAGCAGATCTTCACAGTGATGCTACTACGTGTGCCAAAAGCCCACCAACAGCAACCCTGCAGCGAGGAGATGTGGCCTGAGGGGAGGGACTGAGTGGTGAGATGAGACACAGCTATAGGACCCTCCAAAGGCCATGACCAGCAGGCTGCAGAGGAGCATCCAGACAGCCCTGCCAGTGGACCCTACATGCTCATTGACCTGGTGGTGGTGGTGTGATCCCTGCCTCTTGGGCTCTCTTGAAAGGAGAGAGCAGTAAACACAGGGAGCTCTTCTAGCACCAGGGTAGGCCAGCCTCAGCCCTTTGACCATCAGCTGGGCTGCAGGTGCTGCACACCTACTCATTCATGGGCCATGAGAGTTGTGTCCCTGCTGGGCGCTCCTGTCCGTGTCTCCACACCTCATCTGGGCCTGGTCCATTGGTAGCCCAGCTCCTTTCCCTCCCAAGGCTGGTCATGTGCCAAAGCAGTTCTGCAGAAGTGGCCCCAGGGCCCTCGGGAACAGTGAGCTGCACAGCATCGGAAAGAATTTGTGGAGGTTCTGTCTTTGCCAACACTTGTAAACCTTCTTGGAATGGTCCTCAGCAACCTGCTCTGCGTCACCTATCCCAAGCAAATGGGTGGGACAAGAAGACACCCAGAGGACCCTTCCAACATCCCTTGTTCTGTGTTGCTTCTTCTTTATAAAACTGTAATAAAACTGTTTCTGACATGGGAAATGAGGTTCCAGTGGTGCTAAAAAAGCCATTTCTTCAAGAGAATGAGACGTTGGATTAAGCCTTCCCCATAAGCTAAACCTTTTCCAAGCTCCTCCTTTTAGCTTGGCTTCAACTGACCTGGAGTTCTGGTCCATGGCTGTTTTACTGCAGGGGATGACAGACACCTAAGCACAAAAGGGATCCTATTCACAATGCGGGCAGTCCACTGAGCCCTGTGGGACCCTTTGGCAGGTTTGACCAAGGCTTGTGCTCCCTCCCACAGGCTGCTGGAGCCATCCCATTCCCCCATGTTTGGACCTTCCCTGAGACGACCCACCACGAGCCTCACACATTTCCGTAAGCCTCAGAAGAGTATCCCCTCATAACATCTGGGCACCTCCAAGGGCTCTTGCCCTGCATCTCACAAGGACTGCCCCATCCCTGGAGGTGGTGACCGCACACATACAGCCTGCAAGGCGCCCACGCAGCACTTCTGCAGCTGATCCTTTGCAGCATTAGGCAGCTGAAAACAGTAGCATGATGCTTTCTCTTCTTTTGCCTGAAAAAACTGTTCTCTCAACCTTCCCTCACCTCTCAAGGACTCCTCCAATCATTTTATTGTCCCTTTGCTACACTTTTGCTACTCCTTTGTCCTCTACTAAGCAAGCAGCTTATACACGTGAGCAGTTTAGTCAGTTATGTTTGACCTCAACGCTGGGTCTTCCCACCTGGCCTTCTCATGCCTGGAGAGGGCTTCCAGGTTTATGCACTCCATACTCCTTGTGAACACTTAAGGAAAACTGGCTAGTATCCTAGAACAATCTAGGTTTTTACCTTTCTTCAAGGTGGTTTTTATGTTTGCCCTTTTTCAGTCCTCAAAAACCTGCCCTGAACACCATAACCTTTTGAAAATGCCATAAAACCATCTCTTCCAGCTTTCTCAGGACTTCCAGGTTTGTCCATCTGTTTCCATGGATCTGTATATATCAAATTTACCTAAGTGATTCCCAGCTTGATCCCTCTGTTTAGTGTATAGTATTGCAGTCCTTTAAACTGCTCCTAGGCATGGGATCTGGAAAGGTGGTAAGCAGACTGTACCACTAAAGATTGAGCAAAGGAAGGCACCGACCTTCTCCATGTCCTTTGCCACTGGGTTGCTGATCTCTTTCAACAGTGGACACAAAGTTTCTTTAGTCTGTCTTTTGATGTTAATGTGCAAATAGAAGTCTTGTTGCTTTTCATATCCATTACCAATTTCAACTCTAGCTGAACTTTTAATTCTCTAATTTTCTTACTGTGTGCTCAGGCAAAATTTCTATATTCCTTCTAGTGGCCTACAGTGGTTTCCACCTTCTATCCACTAATTTTTTTCTGTTTGAACTCAGTCAACCAAGGCACCCTCTTACCAGAGCTGTTCAACATCCTTCACAACGGAGTAGATTTTTCTTTTGCTTTAATTTTGTCCTTGATGAGCTATCCCACACCCTTCTGCCCTTCAGGGCAACATCCCATGAGATCTCACAACCAGTTCCCTGAACAATCCGAAGTCTGCTCTCCTGAAGGCAAGAGTCATTCATTATTCTGCTAGTTGCTTTCCTCATTTCCCTCAGGATCTCTACCTCCACTATTTCATCTCAATGAAGTTATGCACAAACATGGAAATGAGATTTGAGGCTAGGTGCAGAGCTGGCCATATGACCTTGTCTGGAGGGAGGAAGTTTTAGAAATGAAGTACACTCTTAACACTGGTAAAAACCGTACAACTTTGCTGACAGTTTGATGAATATTATTTTCCCTAACCAAATAAGGTCCTAGCACTAACTTATTGCTGTTACTATTTTTAACTTGAACTAACAAATATGAAGATGAAACAAATATTTATCATACAGAGCTTAGAGTTCAGGTACCCACAATAACTCCAGAAGTATTTAAGATTACCACATAAGATTAAAAAAATATGTTATTTCTTCAATATAATTCAACCCTTTCAAAGATGGTGTGTGGAAAGAAGTAGATCTAATCTTGGTGAAAGGCCTGCAGATAAGAAAAGGCAGATACGTACACCATAAGGCAGATATATGAGGTCTCACCTGCAGAAAGAAGTGAGGCTCATCTAATTGTCTCCTGTCTCACTCTCTTTCCCTCCTACAGAGGCACGTATTTCACTCATTTGGAGCACAGCATCAGAACCTTCCTCTTGGTCCACAACCATCATGTGCCAGAGGTGGCTGGACAGCAGCAGCCTCACCTGGGATCAGGTGATGCCTGTGTCTCTTTCCTGAAGTTGCAAAGGAGAGATGACAGAAATGGCAGTGCTGTACAGTACGGCAATGCATCCTGTATGGCCAGTCTCGTTTATTAAGAGGCAATTTACCAGAGAGACAACTGTGGGATTTACAGAACTTTTTTCTCGGTAGGTTCTCTATTGTTTACAAAGACATGAAGTTATATCCAGTGGCACTTCTATAGGGCTTTTATGTTTTCTATCCAGACATTTAATTTCTGTGAAATTCTAGAGATTAAATTTTAGATCTAAATTTCCTTATCAAATTTACTTGAAAGTGGCAAGCATATCAAAAGCTTTAGGGAGGCATATAGGGGGGGAGGGGAACCATATAAATATAGGAATCATATTTGCAAGTCCCTTCTTTCTTAAGGAAATAATTTAATCTATATCTAAAAAATAGTAATAATAAAATGAAAACATAATACAACATGACAAAATCACCATAGGAGTGTAAGGTATCTGGAACTGTAGTATCACATCCAAAGCCTTTCAGACTTTACAAAGAAAAGACATATTTGCAAAAATATTTGATTTTTCATAGTCTATGTATCCACCTGCTATGTTATCCTAGTAATATAGATAAGTAGGCACAGTAGACTGGAACAATGTGGCCACATGTTGCAAATACTATCATTCTGAGGTAATATTAAAATGCAGAAAGCTGTTAAAACTCATATCTAAGATATAGCTGACAGTCATTGATAAACCAGTGTACTGTTTCTCCTGAGATACAGGGCAAGCCAAGCCAAGCCAGAGAACTGAAGCCTGTAGCACGTCATACTATATCTTGTGTAAGGAATGCAGTCACCATAACCTGTATACTTTATTCTCAGAGAATATAAGGCTAACTTTTCAGAGACAGAGACTTCTAAAAGGGAAGCTAAAGTCTGAAATGGATCTGTATGTGCTGCCCATAAGATTATTGAAACAGAGAGCTCCATAATCCTGCAGGACCACTGTGGAAGAAATTGATGACCTGACATCAACTGATGACCCAGGACCAAATGGACCAACATTTTATCCAGGTGAAGCTTGCAGCAGCAGTTTGAATGGAGAGGCAGGGAAGTAAATGAAAACTTGTAATTATCCTAAACCAATTAAGACTGTGAAATATATTAATGGCTCTTTAATGTTTACAACATGGCACCTTTTTTTTTCCAAAACAAAATAATGCAAATATTTTGTATGCAAAGGAGACATACATAATCTATAAAACCATCTGGTAAATTTTGCCACAAGTTTAGAATTCTGTTAAGAAGTTTTTCAAGATTTACTGGCATGTGCACGAAAGCAGGGCCTCCTAAAGTTAAGGACACTTCCTATATCGAATATTTGTCTACCAAGTTAATTGTTCTAGACATCAAGTAAGGACTCCAGTTTGACCCTGAAAAACCAAGATGATTAAAGTCATACAAAGATTCTGGGATATGATATACAAAGATTAGACAGTCTACTGTTTACTTATAGAGTTTACCTGCTGTCTTTTTAGAATTTGTGTACAGCTAGTAGAGAGATGCTATCTGGTGTAAGAAAAGGTAAGTTCAGATGAAGTCAAGAAGTTTGTCTTTTAGCTATTATGTAGACTGTTTCATGATTTCTTCAAAATATTCTTCAAATAGTCCTTAAAACAAAGATTCATTCTACTGTAATAAACAGGGAATTACATCATTTTATTACTCAGCATGTTGTAAAAGATATGTTTCTTCCCTTTAGTCTGAGCTTGTCTAATTTACAAAACAACAACAAAAAAAACCCAAACCAACCAACCAACCAACCAATCCCAACAAAAAACAAAAATCAAAACAAAACAAACAAAAAAACCCCAAAAAACAAAAACAACCCAGACTTCAAAACTGGAACCAATCAGTGAAAATTACTGGATTTGAACTTCTACTTGATATATTCTGCCTTTGCAAGCACACCTCTTTTGCCTTTATATCTGTGTTTCATTTGTTCTTGTACTAGGGCAGAAATCCATGCCACCCACGGGAGTACTAAACATTTTGAAGAAGTGTTGTGTAACTTAACTATATATTCAATTTACTTACTACAGCAAATACAATTTTCAAAACACAGATGAATAAACAGACTGGTGAATTTTCCCCTCCTCTTTAAATAATGATAGAAATGGGAGGAGACGTGAAGTCCTAAATTGCTCTGCTGTGGCAGATAGTATGCAGTATAGACTCTTTCACTTTCCATATCAAAATAGATCAGGATCTTTTGCTCCCAGTTCTCTGGCTGCTAGGTTTGTCCAAAACATAGTTTCTCTAACGAGTGAGGATATTCTTCCACTTTCTCATTTAAATTTATTTTCACCTCTTTATAACCATTTTGTCTTGTGCAAACACTGCTTGTTAGCTTAAACAGGCCTTTTCCTTCTCTCATGTTCCCATTAAAACTTCATTGATGTTTCTTTAGACAGCATTCAAATCCTCTCTGGTATCCCTTTCATTTTGAAAGGCTCAACAAACCAGGCTTTCTAGACTGCTAAGAAAGCTTCTTCATTCCCTTGACCTTCTAAGTAGTCATTTTCTGCATTTGTTCCACTTTACGTTTTATATCTGGGATTTCATAGTTAATTTATATTAAAACTTTACATGAAATTTGCAAATATATTTTCCAGTACTTTGAGGAAAAAAGTGTTGAAGGTTAGAAAACAGTTCATTGGAGGTATTCTTGATCTTTCTGATCTCTGCTTTTGTCAAGATGTAATTCTGGAGACAGGGTTTTGGGTTTTTTTTATTGTGGAAGTATTTTAATTTTCTTTAAAATATAGGGAAATTATATGCTAGTTATAAGATACACAGGAATGACCTCTACAGACTTAATTTCAAGTGCATATTTGCCTTAAAATTTGGAATGGAGATTTGATGACTTGAGCAATGCCATTCTTCTCCCCTCCTCCCAATACAACTCTAGTATTAGTGTATTTTATCCTCTTATTTGAAAGTACTGTCAGGTGTAATGCTCTTCTTTTAAATAAGCATAAGACCTGTTGCCACATCCAATAATCGTGGCATGGACAACACTATGACTTCTAAAACTTCCACATGCATGGGTAGCATAGGACTGTCAGTGAGACAGCACGAAGCAGGAGCCAGGTCAAGCAGTGTTATATCAAATGAGGAACATTTCTGTTGAGAAATTACAACCTCAGCATTGACATAAATGTTGACAGCATGATTTCCACTGATAGTGGTATCAGAGCAGATTATGATTCACACAGGACTGCCCAAAGAGTGATGATTTAGATGAAATGCTTCCAAATAAGAAAATATCTGAAAGGAAAACTGCAGATGACAAGGGTTTTATCAGGCCACTGATGAGATGGAGGACACTTTCTCTTCTGTTCTCAGAAGTATCATGCCTGTAGAGCAGGGGTCCTCAAACTTTTTAACCAGGGGGCCGGCGCACGGATGAAGTGGCAGGGAGTCATCTGTGGCTGCTTGGTTTCCCCCTCAATCCCTGGTGGGGGGATCTGTAAATACCGGGGGCCAGACTGAGGATCCTGGGGGGCCGTATCCGGCCCGCGGGCTGTAGTTTGAGGACCCCTGCTGTAGAGAAAAACTAGCCATAATGAAATCTTTCTCCACCCATTTCTTTCTCGATGGCAGCAAAAGGCACGATTAGTAGGGCATGATAAATCCCAGGTGGTGACTGTGGGTGTGTGACTGCAGAAAATGTCATCTTTCAAACACATTTCTACAAAGCTTTAAAAAACTCGGGGCTAAATCTGTTAATATTGTGAGAATGAAAACAGTAGAGGTTTCAGAAATTGGCATAGCCCGTAATTTCTGAATGCAGTATTTGGAGTTTTTCAGCCTAATACAGAGTAAACAGGTATGTCGAACATTCAGAATTTACTGCACTGTAGGATTTGTAAAGCGGGTGGGCGGGGATGGGGGGGGGCGGTTGGTGTGGTTTTTTGATTGGTGGGTTTTTTTGGGGTTTTTTTTTGGTTGGTTGGTTTGGTTTGGTTTGGTTTGTTGGGGTTTGTTTTGGGATTTTCCCACCACTTCTTTTCTATTTCATACATATTCACAGCTCACACTATCTCACTTTCTCTCAACCCTAAAACAAAAAAGAAAAGAACATGTTCATACCTGTTGTATATAAGCAATAAAGTAAACAGGGATCACTTCAGCCTGTAATCCCTGAGGACAAATGAAGTAAATGTTTAAGTGTATGTAGGAATGCTGCAGATGGGGTGAGAAGAAGAATATTGAGCTGAAACAGTGTAGGAGGATGTGGCAGTCATAATTATACTGCTATATCAGTGATAGTCTGGTGATGTAAGTTAGTGATTTTTTGTAGGGAGAAGCAGTATCTCTTGAACTTTCTAAGATAATGGAAAGCAAACTACACTTTTTTGAGGATTTAAGCTTTTTTTTTTTTTTTTCCCTCCCCTCCTGAAAATGGGGATAGAAATGGTAATTTGAAAATCTAAATGGAATTTGACAGAAAAGGCAGTCGATATCTGGGAAAAAAAAGGTGAGATTAGTATAATCAAACTACAGTCTAGCCAGGGACACCAGATGCAGTGATTTTCCTGCTCTGAAAAATATATGAACAGTTTATTTAAAACTACAAGTGGTGAAGAACGCTCTGAGTCATAGACTAGCAGATAGCTCCATTGAAAGTAAACCTATTGCAAAACATTGGGTCTACACAGTTGTGCAGAAGTCAAATTTTGAGGATAGATTTACATGACAATCACTGCTTGATATTTGCACTGTGGTCACAACAGAAGGTTGTGATTATATGCTTGTATAATTGATAAGAATGACATGTGGAATGTACAGTTGAAGAATTATGTTGTTATGTTCATTTTATGACATTTGGATCTATGTTGGGTGCCATAAATAGACTTGTTCTTGACACTGACCAATAGACTTCTTAATCTGGTGTTACCAGGAAGATTGACTGCTGGCCCTATGGTTTATTATGTTGATGAATTTACATGTATATTTCACAGAAATTAAAAAAAAAAAAAATGCTGGAAAAATAAAGACATTTTTTTCAAAGTGAAACTACATCTGGGTTTGTTTAAAGGTGAGTATTTGGTAGTATTCCTTACTTCAGTTTTTAAGAAAAGTAGAATTGGCTTTTCATTGTGCTTGAGCTGAACAGAGGAACTCTAAAATGTAGATAAAGGATGTAGAAATTGCAAGACAGTGATGCACAAATACAGGACTTTTCCCACTACAAATAAGTTTCAGCTGACCATATTCCATAGTATGATCACCCTGAAGGCAATCTCTCTCTCATGCTCGTGTAGCTGGGAGTAAAATAAGAAAATCTTAGATGATTGATTTTAAAAATAGAATTGAAATAGCTCATATAGATTAAAGCTAACAAGTAGCCTGCAAATTTATTCAATACCGTTTGGTATTACTTTCTACTTTCCAGTCCCTCTTCAAACTCTTAGCTTCCCTCGTTTGTGCTTCCAATTAATGCAGACGCTCAGTAGATTTACCTGTAGCTAAAAATCAAAATTTTAGAGCTGATTATCAATATCACGCAGAACAATGCCTACATATATATTAAAAAAAAAAAAAAATGTACACAAAACTCCAAGTCTGTTACATATAGCCTGGTCAAATATTTAATACTCATAATACTAAAAAAAAATTAAAATTTAAATACTTATAAAACTGTCCTGAAATCATCAACAAGTATACCCTCTGGGAAATTTTCCTTTGATCTGTAAAGTGGAAGAACAGCTCTGAGTCCAGAAGACAAGTTTGCATTTAAGTTATAACTAGTCAAAAATTATGAGTATGTCACTGGTTTTATCATCAAACTTCAGATGTCCCTGCAACATTATTAAAAAATTGTCTGACACTTTCATCATGAAGATCTTTCTGTATATGTAACAGTGTGTGTACAACCAAATTTGATCTTTTCTATTTTGCAATATTTTATGAAATATAACTTCATTTTATTCAGTATCCTTCATTTCTACTTACACAAATTTTAGCAGGTTTATGATCTCATCTTCTAGTCTGCCTACACCATATTCAGTGTTCAGAGGGCCTTAAATAGTTCCCTTCATGTTCTCTGGTCATGGCATGGACTAAGTCCTATCTTTACATAATTTTTAGGCTACTCAAAGTAATATTCCTAAAAAAAAGCTGTGGGAGATCAAATTGGGAGATCAAATTTCCTGCCGATGTTCTTAATTGCCCATAAAATCCATTCCCTATTGACCAGAGATAGGGTATTTGAGAAACTAGCCTGTATCCCAAAATATGGTCTCAAGTTTTCTTAGAGAAACAGCGTTTTTCACTGCAGGACTTTAAAAAGCTAGAGAACTATTTAGCAAATCTACTCACCTTTATTTCTTCTTTGATGTAAAGAAGAAAGGAAATGCCAATATAATACATGTTGATTCCTTGTGAATGTGTATCCTATATTTTAAACCAATTGCCTTTGTAGCAGGCTGCTTTTGGGAAGCTAGAGAGTAATAGGGAGGTTTAAGAGCAGCATAGGAGATATAAGGAGAGCTTGCTGGAATGTAAATGTTACAGTACAGTAATTGGTTCTAAGACTCAGGCTTAGAGGTAAAGGAGAAGTAAATTAAAAAAGGGAAAATGTAGAAGAAAGGGGGAAGGGAAACAAAAGGAAAGGAAAACCAACTGGAAGATACAGAGGACAGAAAGGGAATTATGAAGGAGGAGTAAGAATAAAAAGTAATTAGAAGAAGGGGTGTTATTCTTTAACCCTTTAATATCCTATGGCCATTGGTAATAGCAGGCCATAGGCTCTCTTATGAGTTTACAAGGGCTCAGGTCTGTCTCTTGCCAGGATTGCACTGGCTGAATTTTACTTGACCTGCCTACAGCTTTGTGTCATCTGGTTTATCTGTAAATGCAATTTTTCTAATTACCAGGTGACTATGACTGGTTTGTTTTAATTTTGTTTATCTTTGTGTGGTAAAACCAGAGCTATATAGAAATGGCAGCAATAAGATATTCTGCATAGAAGTAGTGAATTGTGGCTCTAACACAATGACATAGTGCAGAGCAATACAGACCTGGTGTCATAGCAGAAGCCTTAAGAAGTGGGAACATGAAATGCAGTACAGAGGAGGGCAGGTACAGGGTGGTAATAGGTGTGTCACAGGCTAGGACTAGAGACGCCATAGCCATAAACAACTCATCCACGTTCAGTTAAAGAAACACAGACCTGAAGCTGGATGAAACTAGTTTTAGGAGTAACAAACAGGACAAAGAAATACTGTCTAACATTCATAAAAAGGATCATGTAGATAGTACACTTGGGTGTAACATGGGAGTGCAAACAAATGAAGAAAGAGCAAGGTGCAAAAGCATGTTCAGAAACATGTAAAAATGACCCCAGGTGATCCTAGAGAGAAGAGGAAGAAACCATCAACATCTGCATGATCTTCTTCTTAGCCAAGGACTCCAGATGCTGACAACTCACTTTAAACCCTTGGCACCACCACTACCACCACCAGAAAGAAATCATCAGCCTTGGGAAACAGAGGACTACGGGAAGGGCGCATGAAATAGCAAGGTGAGAAATTATGTGATGTTGACTAATGCTGATTCTTGGATTAGACTGTTATAATTTCAATTTTATGAATTATAGTAACAATAAATTTGTATCTTCATCTATTAGTCGTGTTTCTTCTTTGCCCATAAAACAAGCTTCAGATTTTAACAGGGAAAGGAGAAAAAAGCTGAAAGGGAAAGCAGAATTGGAAAGAGAAATCAGAAGGGGAAAGGAAAAGGGAAGAAAGGAAAGCAGTTTACAACATTTATTTCTAAGTAAAACAAATATGGTTTTATCAAAGATGAGCAAAAAAGGAAAAAAATATTAGCTGCAAACTGCTTTAAATATGTAACCACTTACACTGGAAAGAACTTCAAAGAAGTGCTTGGTTTTATCTGCCTAAATTATGTCCTACCACAAGATGAGCTTTGGAAGTATTTGAAAAACTTTTCCTTTCTTTTTCCAACCAACTCTAGTGGCCTGGTTTTAGGCATATTACCTATACAGCAGAGAAATTAAAACTGCCCTCTCCCCTTTTTTTCTTATTATTTATTTGCACAGCAGAAAATTTTGTTGGAATTCATGATTGATACAGAAAGAAGTACAAATGACCTGTAGTAGTGGGCTGTTGTTTCAGACCTCCAAAGGTGCTTGACATTCAGCTGCAAATAACACAGAAGCCTCTACAGGGTGACTCCTGCTGTTTCTCACCACTGGGCTCTGTAGGCAGCGACACCGCAACACAAAGATAGATATAGCAAAATAAAGAAGGAAGAACATTTCATTTGGTGAAAATTGACTTTGGTGGAGCTGTGTCAGTTTACACTGATGGGAGACATGTTCCAAGAAGTCTACAGAGCTGACCTATACTTTCTCTAAGCAAACATTGCTTTAACTTTGCTTAGAATTTGTTTCCAACTGTCTGCATTTTATTTCAAGTTTGCAATACTTGGAGGGTGGTGGGTTTGTTGTTGTGTTGGGTTTTATTTTTTAGTTTTTTGGGTTGTTGGTTTGTGGTTTTTTTTTTCACCCTGTTTGTTTGTATTTCTAAGCTCCAGCTCTTGGAATAAAGTAATTACACAAAATCCCATCAGTTTTATTTATTGACTGAAGTATCACAGCACAGAAAAATGTTCTGTGATCATGATGAGCAAGCCATTACTTAAATTCTCCAAAACACATAGGAAAAAAAAAAATCTACATCCTTAAATATATATTCAAATAATACAGAAAGACAAATGGAGGAAAGATTAGAGATTTGTTTAAGCCAACACCATTTTTGGGGACATAGCTGTATTATTATCAGAGATTTATCAAGTGATTACCAAAATTTAATGGTAGGAATGTTACTTACTCTACAGTGTTACAGTGTCACTCATTTCAGCAGATTTATAGAGATAATGTGGAAGACACAAAAAGTAAAGCTGTGTCATGAGTTTTTACTCTAAGAAGATGAACTACAACAGAATCATGCCTCCTCTTTGACAGTGACTGGCATAATGTGTGTGTATTCACATGCAAACGTATAGATGCTGTATGCATGATTCCTGTGTGTGACTGTCATTCATCAGCCTAGCTTTTCATTCATATTGCAGTATGTAAAATTCCTGAGGGGTGAGTCTTGCTGGCTTCAAATCATATCTTTCTCTCAAACCTGCACTCATCTGAATTTTAAGTAAAAAAGAGAAGAAAGAGGTAGCTAATACCTATGTGTGGGGGAAACTGCAGCACACCTCTCTTTCAAGCTGTAGAAGAAGCAGAGACAGTCCCATGTCTAACCACCTTGTTAGATTTTTAACTCCAAAAAAACATGCACTGTCTCATCAAGAGAATGGAACAGCTTTTTTGTTTGGATTTCAGTAAGAAGCTTGCTAGAATGATTCAATGGAGGGGAAATAAAGGAGAAAAAAAAAGAGTAAAAAGGAATAATCCAAAACTCATTTGCCTGAATTAAAAAAAAAAAAAAAAAAAAAAAAAAAAGAGTACTGAAGCAACTGTTATCAATACAAGATCAGAATTTAACAGTGAATTAAAAAAAAAAAAAAGCTAAATGAGACTTGAGGCTAGAATTAGTGTTAATTTGGATAGATGAACTAAGAGCACCCATTTGCTGATTTCTGTCAGCCAGTAATCTTATCATTCATGATCTTTTTTATTTCCCCTGAATATTTTCAAATTCAGACATTTTCCAGAAGTCATTCCTGTGGGCTATAACTCTCACAAGATGGAGTCCTCTTCAACTCACAGCCAATATGCAGTCATTTGTGAATTTCTGGGGCCCATTACTGGGTCTTTCACTCTGGCTCAGTTTTTGGAACTAAACTTAGTTGTATCACAACTTAACTGTGCATAAAATAGTTGTAAATGTGCTTATTTCTCACAGGATTTGGAGAAGTTATCTCATATTTTCTCTCTCACTCGCTTTTATTGTTCTTTCACTCTTACTTTATGTTTCCCTATCTGTCTTATAATCAGCCATTAGAGTGAAATCCATCCTCTACTGAAGTCAACAGTAAACCTCCTCAACTTTATTATTTTGTATATATAATTACAATGTCTTTGAAAAAGACACTGTGCTTCCAGGAAGATTCTGATCTATGGCACCCACTTCACCCAAAAGTTAGAAGGCCCTTAGCCAGCCACCTTGGCTGCTTCTGTGGCTAGAAACACTTCTGAAGGAGGGCTTATGCTCTCAAAAGAAAGATGTCCAAGTAATGTGGAAAGAATTTCCCTCAGGAGGTACTTATTTTTCTTCATTGGCTATGGAGGGTATTTAAGCAACTAGCTTAGATGAGGTGCCTGTTTTTCAGAGTGATAAACTTAGTTGAAAAGAATGGGAAGAATTAGTCTTACTTAGATTAAGGCACCTAAGTTAGACATTTCAGTATGAACTAGTCATTCTAAACTCCTTTTATAAGTAAAGGAGAGATATAAGCACTTTTGCTTATTCCTCAGGGCTCTTCATTTAATCCTAAAATGGCTTGTTAAAATAGGTCAGATGACTTCAGAGTTTCAAAACTGAGAGAGATGAATCTGACCTATATGCTCAAAAGTACTCAGCACAAAAAGACTTTCAGTCATATCCTATACCATCAGTATAATGAAAATTATAAATAATCACTCTAATATTTGGTGTGAGTTTTTACAGACGCAGAAGAAATAATACCTCCAAATCATTCTCATTACCTGACTTACATGACAGTCTTTGATTTTCCTCTGTTGTTTCATTTTACTTCCATCCTTAGGGGTTGCTTGTTTAGAGATTCTTCATTGCTTTTTCTTCTGCCGTATCTTCATCCAGCAGAGGAAGCCTTGAAGTGACTGTGGATATGGTGCAGAAGGAAAACAGTTACATACCTGTCCTTTTGTGTCCATTTCCCAAAACCTAAACAGACAGGTTGTGATAATCTTGCACTAATATCTAGCTAGGCAGGGGGATGGGTGCCCAGATGAAACTGAGGTGCATTATTTGTTTTGATAGAACAAACTATGGAACCTGTGCTAACAATCTCACCAAGAGTTTTAGATACTTGTGAAGAAGCTGTTTCTTACTTTCCCTCCAACTGTTCATGTTGAACGTAATTTTGAGTAATTGCATGGGGTTTTGTTTGGTTGGTTGGTTGGTTGTTTTTTTGGTTTGGTTTTTGTTTTTTTTTTCTTTTTTTCAGTAGGAAAAGCTAAAATGCTGAGCACAGAAAGAGCTTTCTTTTTGTGTCCCCAAAAGATGAAATTTCATGCTGTGTTCAGATCCCTTTGGCAACTGTCAAGGCGTTTTGGTCTCAAACTCTTGTCTAACCAGGATGGCTCCAGTTCCTCTGATTTTATCAGGTTATGCTTAGAGAGCTAAACAGGGTATCTGTATTAGTTTAGACCAATTCAATGGAGAATTATTAAAATCAGGCCCAAACTCTTGATCTAACCTTGGATTCATTGATTTGGATACAGGAATGATATACTGTTTGCTGCAACCCATTGCTCCTTCAGAAGGCTGGTTTATTTGACACTCAATGGATTTCATTTAACATATTTTCATTAATTCATTTTTATTACTATTTGAAGGCATGAAGCAGTTGTCTGACATCCATCAGGGAACTTAAACTTGGACTAAACCTGGACTAAAACTTTACTTTGGTAAGGCAAATTCTTCCTGCCCTAATCTTCGGTAGTCTAGTTGTTTACATCTTTCATCTAGAGAGTTGTTTTGTCAAGCCCTGGAATAGCCAAGAGATGTGTTTAGTTCTGCAAAGTAAGTGTATTATTGACTGTTACTAATCTTGATAAGTATTACTGAAACTATTTTTGGCTTACCATCCACCATGGCAGCTTATCACAGCTGCTGAAAAAGAACAGAAGACAAGATTTAGCCCTCATGGGCACTTTACATAAAAAGACGCTAAATAAAATCTTTGCGTTGAGTGTGAAAGTATTTATTACTGTCCAAAGTGTGCACGTACACCTGCAGCTCTTTTAAGATGAAACAGTCTTTGTGAACATCAGTGTAAAATTCCGTAAAGAAATCCAATGTGAAAATACAGCCATTGCATACTCAGGGCATATTGTAGATGGGTATAAGAAATTCTACAGAGTGGACTATCAGCTGGTTTTGCCTGCTTTTTTAATGCCGGTTCAGAACAGATAAAGACAATGCATGCAGTATACTTGAGAACTACTTTTATAAGCTTTGGATCATGGATAACTTGCCACCTATCCTCAAGATACATTTCCCTTTTAGTGTTATTTCTGTATGTTGCAATACCCAAGTGTTACTTCAGCATTACTACTTCTACTTCTGAAAGATTGAAATTGTCATTCCCTACGAGGTGGAGTTGTGACTGTTCATACTGTGTAATCCCTTTCATAAAGTCATTGTTATGACACTGTAATGTTCTCTTATTTTAGTGGCTATGCAGATTGATTCTGAAGGGGACGTTATGAACTTATCCCAGGCTGCCTTTCTAAAGTCTGTATAATATTGTCAAAGTATGATACAGTAACAGAGTTAATAGCAGATTTTGGGGGGTCTGTGTCTACTTCTGACTTTTTGGTTGTAAGAATTTCTATTGTTCTTTTACGCCCTTAAGGAAAGGATAAATAGAAACAATACCCTGGTTAGGAGAGAAAAAAAATGTTAGGCATCTCCTTTGCTATTTGTTCATCAGCCATACTACCTCTACTTCCTGCTGTATGACTTTTCCTTCAACAATGTAATGAATATCCTTCTTATTTCTGTCTTTTGGGAAAAAACCTTTTCAGTCTCCCAGTGAAGAATGTCAGGGAGTTAACTTATTGTTTCCCTACATTAATGGCCTTGGCATTAGGATATATAGGATTTGTTTTGTTTTGTTTTGTTTTGTTTTGTTTTGTTTTGTTTTGTTTTGTTTTGTTTTGTTTTGTTTTGTTTTGTTTTGTTTTGTTTTGTTTTGTTTTGTTTTGTTTGAATGTGCGCCCTTTGGATCAATGAATTGTTTAAGCTGTCCTCTGTGTAGTCTATTTAGAAAATCCATTCCATATTTAATATTCTGTATGTTTTATCATCTATAGATCACCAATGAGAAAAGCACCAGCCAGCACTTGGATTTTCCATTACTTCTGTTAATTTATCAATCTGCAGGCAAAACTGACCTCATTTACATGGGGTACGGATCCAAAGAAATTCTGTTGGGTCTGTTGGAGCAACACCCTGCTTGTGCTGGTATAAAAGAACTGAAAATTAGCACATCCTTTAAAAAAAAAAATACAACACAAACCCACAGTTGTTTGTTTGTTTGTTTTTTCTTATGCTTACTTTTTGTTTCACGTTATGTTCATTCATGAGGTAACCTGGTTTAACTTCAGTATGAAAAATCCTTATTGAAAGCAAGGTTTAGTAGAGTGGTAGCTTGCACAGTCACCCTGAGGTCACTTGTTGAAATCTAGCACAGATCAGTAGCAATGAAGCCTCTCTGACAGATACAAAAACTCTTCAGTGGCCTTCAATCCATGCCAAAAGAGGCAAGTTCCTCTGGAGAAGTGTCGAGGAGTCTGAACTTGCCCTTCACTGAAGTAAATAGCTGAAGCAAGGCCGATAGCTATGGCTACATTTCATAGGTGCTGACTAGAAAGAAACATATTTTGTGGATAAATGAAATAATTCACTGCTCTGAATGGTGCAGTGCAGTGCTTTCTGCAATCACTAATTATAATTAAAATAGTATGTTACATTCAGTGCAGAATTCTCTGTATAGAGTCACTTATATCAAGCAGCTGATTTAGTCTATTTTCTTATGGGCACAACATTTATAAATGCTTTTTCTTTTATAGAAGAGGTTTGTAAAATGAGACTGAGCCAGAAGGGTGAGAAACATAGAAAGCTGAAGTTCAGCAAATTTTACATTTTTCATAATTTTCCACTGCTTTCCTCCCAATTACTCTATTTTCTCACTTTTTAATCAGATCTCCAAAGTTACACCGAAAGATGAAGTAAGAACATAAAAGCCAAGAAAAAAAAAAATTACGCAGACATAACCATATTTCTGTTTGAGATTTGGTGAACTTAGAGCAAAACAAAAAACTTCTTCTGGGAAAAAGAAAATAACACCCCCTCCAAACCCAAAACTTATAATGGGGGAAACGAATGGTGAAAACTACAAAAACAAAAATGCCCTCAGGTATGCGGAAAAAAACCCCAACACTGTCTAAAAAGTGACCCTCTCAGAATATGAAATACTTGCACATAGCTCTCTGCCCAGTCTCAATTCTGCTCCTTCTCTTCCATCCCTGACAGAAAAGTTTTTGTTTTACAGTCACCCTCCTCCCATATACAGCAGTTGTACTAATACAACAGAGAACAAGCCTATGTATAAACATTATCTTATATATGTCTTTAAAAGCATCAGGTACATGTACTACCACATAGCTGTGGGTTACAGTTGCAGTGTGAAAACACATGGAACATAACAGTTTCAAGATGGGTGGTTCTTTTGGAAAAAAAAAAAAAACACCAAACCAAAAAAACCCAAAAAAATACCAAGCAACTAAAACAGATAAACAAAAACTATGCCAGAAAGACTAGCACTCCAGATATCTTACCTGGCATAATTCTCAGGAATGTAAATATTTTTCTACATTTGCTTTGGGTGTATAAAGGTCTCTGGTGTCATGACTACATCACTTCTAATAAATTAAAGTTACATGGAATATTTCTGGATACTAGAAGTCAATTGGCTGTAAAACTAAATTGTAATAGTGGTCCCCAATACACTTTTGAACCATCTGACTTGAGATATCCCAATTTCCAGATATGCTTTGGGCTTAGCACAAGACAGGGAGCAGTTTTCATACATCCACCTTCTTTTGAAGGTGAAAAGCATTTAATAATATGGACATAGCCTTTTCCGTGCCAGTTGGCCTCAGTGCCAGAAAACAGTGCTGGGCACATTTAAACTGGCAATTTCTGTGTTCATTTTCAGCTCCATCTGCTTATGGATCCATAAACATTTATTTTCTGCCATTGATAACAAATCAAAGAATCATGAGGCAGTTTAAGCTACAGAGATAACTGGAAATCATCTTGTCCAACCTCTCACTCAAAGAAGAGCCAGCTTAAGCTGCTTAGGACTCTGTTTGGTAAACTTTGAATATCATTAAAGGATGGAGAGCCCACAAAACTTTTGGGAACCTTTTCAAGTGTTTGACCACTCTCATGACAGAAAGATTTTGCCCATACCCAATCAGAACTTCCATTCCATTATGGCTCCAAGATCATGTGTCTGTATTGTGAGATTACCAGCAATGAAACTCATGCCAGGTCCATTTACATGCTGCACAAGCCACAGACAGAGAACTGTTGGGGATCTAAACAACCATATTGCAAGAGGTGAACTCTGGACCGTGCTGTGGTGAGCACCTTGTTGACAACTTTGGTTCCCCTGGAGGGAATCATCTCAGAGCACAGTAATAGCACTCTCAGCTTTCTACAGCAAGAATCCAAGTACTGACACAAAGTGCATTCATATCACTAGCTCACCAAACCTTAAGGTAGACACACTGCATTTTCGCTCAGTATTAACAGGAGAGCATCAAGCATTTCCAAGGGTTTACCCAGAACTCAGGCAGGCAACAGTGAGCTGATGACCAGCCTTGGCAATGAACTGTTCTTCAAATGCTCCTTACTACTACCTTAGCTGTAAGCTTAACTTTCTTTGTTGACAGCTGTAGGTATGGAGATCGCAGTGACTTCTGGTATTAGTGAAATAGTGGGAGTAGTCATATTAGAATATTTGGTAAACTTTTGCCCTAAGCAACCATTTTGCTTATGCTTTGAGTCAGTCTTATGCTTCCTTCTTTAACAAATACATTTGCTTTTCTTAAATCTCTTTGGAAGTAAGTTATTTGCTGATGTTTCTGAATATATGTGTACCAAAACCCACTGAATAATGTAATGAGATAAAAGAAAGCAAATAGGGCATTTGTAAGTCTTTGCAAATACAGCAAAAGAAAAATGGAGCGTAGAAAGTATAGTCTGCTAAACATGACAAGGAAAAAAGCAGGCAATTAGAGTGAAGAGTTATATATTCTGTAATGTGTGTGCACCCATATGGAGACAAAGTATGTGTGTAAGTATGTGCACATACAGCAATAAACATATATACAAATGCAAACACATACACGAACGCACACATGATGAATTTCTAATTAAGATGAGAACAACATTCAAGCCTAGACTCCAAAGTTATCAGGGGCCTTGCAGAGATTCCCCCTGGAGTTTCCGAGAGCTAGGTTTAGTAGCCAGTAATTTCTAATTTCTTAGATAATGTGTAGGACCATGGTGCTGATTAGCCCTTATATCATGGTCTCCCTGGAAAAGTAAAGTCTTTCATTTCTTTAATGGTTAAAAACATGTCTCTGCTTTTCTCTTTTTCACCTTCAGAAGCTCTTGGTTAATTGCAATCTAGCCTAAGTATTTATTTTTGGGTGCTGAGGATAAGCAAGGGTAGCCCTGTTGAAGGAGAATGCAAAGGGGTTTCATATTTGGGGAACTGGTTTCTCTGGTGGTGAATTGATACATCATTTTAATTCCTGCATTTTTAAAGTGATGCCTGGGGTTTTTAATCTTGAGTCTCCCTTTGACATTAATGGAAGTCATGTTGCTGAAATGAGCACGTGATGCTTTGATAATTGAAAGGGACCATGAGTGATAGAAACGTAGGCATTGGAGAGGTAAAATACCTGTTCCACTAGGAGATTGTGCCAGATTTCCTTCTAACTCAGGAAATGAAGAGATTTACAACTCATTTATTAATATATTCTTTAAGCCTATCTATAAATGAATCAGAATAGCTGCCTTCACTCTGTTCACTGGAAGATTGCTGCACATCATAAATAGACTTTATCAAGTGGAAATGTCCACTTCTTTAATCTCATCCCATCACTTTTTATTCTTTTTGTGACCCATGAGTAATCCCTCTCAGTCAACGTATTTTACACCATTTTAGGTATTTTCAGAATATTACCCTGCTGTCCCCTAGGCCCTGTTTAGTTGATGTGTACAGATTTGGTTATTTTAATCTACTGACTCCATAAATCAAGCCTTGAAGTCCCTACTGGTATTTTGTCTACTTCTTTTCCCCTGAATTCTCTACACTCTTGCGGTCTTTTACAGAGACAACAAGAAAAACTTTTAGCTCTGCTACTGAGGAGTCCATTAAAAATACCAGGTGGAGTAAGACAGTGTGAAGGGTCCTTAGCTATGATCTGAAGACCATACCAGGGTACAGAGGTATTTATTCCCTGTTTGTACACACCCTTTATCTAAAAAAACTATTTATTTTTTCCAAGGAGCAGTTCAGAAAGTGACATCAAAGGGGGTTGGAGATAACAAGGTCCTTCACCCCTTCAGAGTCTGTTATTGTGTATACTCCAAGAAAGAAGGAACTGAGAATCAAGACCTTGTGGTTTAAATATTGCCTATATTGTCTGTTGTTTTATCAGTTTACTCTTTTCGCACCCTGTCTAATGTAAGGACATGACCATTTCTCATCAGTAACAGAAAACATCATTATATATATTTACTCTCCCTATTCATCCTCTGAAAAAAATCTTTTACGTATTTAAGTGGGGAGAAGGAAGAAAAATGAAGATAATATACTCTTTTACGATTTGTACAAGGCAAAACAAAAGGAATTTACTGCAGCAACATTTCTGCAGTTCATAGTGTAGAAAACACAACAGGGACTTCAGAAAAGAAAATGAAAAACCAAATTTGAGCATGTATTTTTAAAGCATAGCAAAAATAAGAAAAAAGGAAATTAATTGGATAACATAGTCATTAAAGCACAGTTGAGGTTGCCACCACAAATCATTTAAACATCAAAAGCAAAACTTTCAGTCTTTTAATGTTCATTTTCTCCTGCACCCTGTGAAGAGTATTTTCTGGTTGCTGCTTTATCATATTTACATCAAAAGGCCATGGAAGTATCTAAATCATCCCAGCAATGGAAGCTGAAATAGAGACATTTTGCATGAAAAGAATGTGAGAATTTTCATGTGTTTATTCCAGTTAATTATTAAGCAGCCCAACAGTCTTGTGAGTCTGATGGGAATACATATTCTTGCTTTACAGTTAGGAGCATTCAGGTGTTAAGACAATGTGCTATTGTGAGGGCAAAAGCAGGAATGAGTACAATTAACTTGTCAAAGACTCATCACAGAAACACTGTTTCTGAACAACAGTATTCCTCTTAAGTACCACAACTTCTTCCACTGCGTTAATCAGTCATTGTCAGTAACCAGTCCTTTATTACCTGTAAGGTGACTTAGGCCACCTTTGGAACATCTCTTTGTAGCCAGACAAACATATATAATGTTTATTATCAGGATATCCATAGTAAAACACTGGAGCAGTTTATGGAACTTTAGCTTAAATAATTTGGTATAGTTAGATGGGGAGACAGAAGCAGAGCTGTGGATAAACATCAGCCATTGTGATTCCCAGTTCTCCCTGACATAAACATTAGTGAGAACAAAAACTGTTCTGGTAGCACAATGACAGAACATGTAATCCTTAGACTATATAATGCTTTTCTTTTATAGCTGTGTCAATGCAATTTTCTTTTGGTGATGTTTCAAAGCTTGCACATTAAATATGAGGCCCTGAACACCTCCAATATTGAAGTTTTAGCTCAGTAAAAATAATAGCATGAAAACATCAAGCCCATTCTCTTGAGTTTTCATGGTCTATTTCTTCGCTTGCAGCAAAGTTGGATAAAAGTATTTACCTCCTAAATGTTTACCTAATACAGTATGAAGTGTTGACCTTAAATGGTCTTTACAGCTCATAGACCATAAAAATAAAATTATGAATGAGCAATTTTTATTCCTACAGAGCCAATGACTGTAGCAAACTATGTATTTTCCTACTCTTATCCTAAGAACACAAGTAATATAATCTTTACAATTACTGTCATTTGCAGATGTCAATGGTCACTTTTTGACTTGACTTTAAAGCCAAAGGCATCAATACTGGTAGAAAGGAGGAAAGACTGAAGTTATTAGACAACGTCTTCTTGTATTCACTGCTAAAGTCAGTAATCAAAACCTAGATTATTCTGATAAGGAAACACAGAACTTGCCTCAGCCAGTCAGACCAGGCTGTCTAGGCAGTGACCAAGAGACTATAAAGAAGCCCTGAAGTTAACAGTTCTGATCAAGCTGTTAAATGCAAGCTGATAACTCTCCCTTTTGAGTGCAAAAACTCATTTATCAGCATAATCTCAGCTCTGAGTTTAACAGTGGCCATGCCAAACAAGCATTAAGAGAATTCATTTGTGGGGCTCAAAGTTAGTACCCTGTTACTCCTGTGAGAAGGTTTTTTTTCCCTTCCTTACCTTCATATGAAGTTCACTTATTTATAGAGCCAAACTGCTCTAAACAGCATTTCAAATCTAACAGGATTTTCTCAACTGTCTTGTTTGATTGTTCCCACACTCCACCTAAGCCTTCTTCTAAATTCCTATGATGCATCTTCCTTACAAACCCTGCATTGCAGGATTCTTCAACAACCATGCGCCTGCAATGCATTTCATACCAAATGGGTAGAAATCCCTTCACCTTTTAACTGACAGGATACATACGCAAGGTTTTCTTTTTTTTCTTTCCTTCCATGTTAAGCTCTAGACTAGAACACTGTCTACCCACAACATACTGGAACAGGGAGTGCAACCCATCGACCATACATGTCAGGGCTGGAACAACCCTAAGGGACTGTAACAACAGCCACTTCTCTATTCTTTCAAGAAATGCACATTTTGTAAGGTACTTAACTTTACAACTTTCTTCTTTCTCTTCTTTTGGCTTTTAAATGCCTTTTCAGAAAAGTCACGCATTTCTAATGAGCAACAAACTCATAAATATATATATATGTATATATATATATAAAAACATATACGCATATAATTGTTAAGCAAAAAAATTATATTACATTCACACAATGTTGCTTTGCTTAGGGTTTGCAATGAGAATGCATTACCAAGAGAAAAACTGCAGTGCACTTCAATAACAGTTTTTCTCTTTCACAGCTTGTCCTTTGATGTCCTCTTCTCATGTTTCTGTTTTTTTTTTCTTTGTTTTGTTTTGTTTTTCCTTCCCCTTTCAACCCGAGGCATAAGTGATGAATACTGATGTGACAGTTTGATCCTGCTCAGAAATCCAGAGCACTGGCATACAAAGTTGCCCAAGTTGTTTATGATTTGTAGGTCAGGAAATCTGTCTAAGATACTTAATTGTTTTGTGAGGAAAGAGTTATGCTTTGTGGTCACTGGATTGCAGGTTAAATAACTTCTGCGATGTTCCCAGTTTTAATAGAAGTCACTGTGAAACTTATTGTAAGCAGCTTTTTCTGGTATTATGAAAATGTTTTCACATTTTGACAAAAATATGAACAAATATGGCTAAATTTAAAAGGGTTTGAGACCTTTCTCACATCCATAGCTCAGCTGGACTGGTACTAATTCAGTCTAGTTTCTACTGAGATAGTTGACTTTGCCTATCTGCCTGCCTGTGTGGATATATATAATGAAGTAACTGAAGAATGTGTTCATTTTTAGACGTGATGTTCTCAGAATGAGAATACTGAACAATCTTGCAGAACAACCTTGTTTATGAAAATGTACTAAATTTTGGTTCATCTTGAACCATATTCAGACTAAGATTCCATGTTCTTGCTGAAGCAACTCTAAGGTTCACCTAAGGTCTTAACAGGGCTTTGAGGCTACAGAACCTAAACTGACAGGATACGTACGGCTGCAGCACATTGCTCTGTTGTATGCTATTTAAATTGGGAGATTGCTTGTCTGTAAAAAAGCTGCTGATTACAAATGAAACACCACGGCAAATGCTTCAGGACATTAAAAATCAGGTAAAAAAGATATCATACTGAGCTCCTCACTTCCAGATTGTAATAAAATTGGGTAAACTATTCACCGTGACTAATTTATTCAAAAGTTGCCCCTTCTTGGGCTCATGAATTTATATTCAAACAGATTTGGATTTCTACAGATTTGTTACTCAATGTCACAATTACAGGAAGAGCTGTACTTTTAATCCTTTCTTTGGACTTTCTCTTTTCACACTCTTCAAGTCTTACATTGTGCATATGGCTTTCAGAGGATATGAGTTAATGCAGATATTGCCATGGGGTAGTGACAATGGGTCTTTATAGGATTATTCTTTCAGAGGCAATGTTGTGCATACTAATACTTTGCAGTAAATGCAAAATCTAGGTAACATTATCAGACTGTATACTAAATTACCTTATAGTAATTTGTTCGGGAAGCCACAGTTTGAGAAAAGAATCACTAAGTTCTTACGTTCAGATTAGATTTTGGCTATAAGATGTTGCTCATCTTCCATAATTTAGGGACTTATCTTAATGAATCAAGGCCTGTGCAACATTTTTCCTTAAAAAATAGCACTCATAGAGTTCATTAAATCATCCTGAGATAAGTAGTACATATGTTTAAAGCAGGGTAAAAGCCTAACATGGAAACCTTTGAAGCATTTCTTGCTGTGCATACACACATGTTCCTTATTAATGTCACGTCTCAAAGACAGGTCAGATCCTCAGCAGCTAAGATAGCTGTACCCAAAGCAATTTCAGTTCAGAAGATGGGTGGCCTAATTTATGCAAGGTTCCACAATAGATAATACAAGCTCTTTCTCAAAAAGACTCAATACCACAGGTTGCATGTGATAGTTAAATGGCTGCATGATGACTAGACCAGAAGTTACTTGAATCTGATGCACTCTAAGCATGGAGAAAACTTCTTTAGTATCCAAGTGCCTTTAAAAAAACCCTCTCAAGATGGCCTCCCTGATCATACATTCTTACAGCTTGGTTGTGAGGTCCAAGTCTCAGGAAGCATTCCCAATTGTTTAACACTGTCTCAACTCTGCATTTCCCCCCCTTCCCCCCCAACTCCCCCCCCCCCCCCCCCCCCCCCAAATTATTTTAATGTCCTCAGGCACCTAATGATATTCTAGAAAAATAACTGGACAAATTTAGGGAAGGGGTGATATAGAACATCTCTGTAAAAGACCCTTGTATTTTATGGGAAGTACACTAAGATGCTGTGGGAGGCCAGGCTGCATGCAGGCTGCCTCAACACTGGCTCACACCCCGCCGAGCTCGGTGCAGGGCTCCCGGTGCTGTAACCCTGCTCAGCAGCTGTGGGCCAGGCAGGGGCGAGCAGCCACCAGCCCCCAGGCCTCCCAGGCCCCGGCTGGGCCCCGGCTGGGCTCCCCCAGCACCCTCGGCAGCCGTGGCACCCAGCGGGGAGGGGCCAGCCAGGGACCCCCACCACCGCTGGGCGAGGGGCCTGCAGGCTGCCGGGCCATGGTGGTGACCGGCCATGGTGGCTCTGTCCCGACAGCTGCGGGGCTCCCTCTGTTCCATCCTCCCTCCCCTTGCCTGCCGCACTGCTCTTACCAACACTCTGCGCCGAGAAACGTTCCTGACTGGCGGCGTTTGGCCTCCTTTGCGTCTTCACCTCACTTGGGTGTAACGCCGAGTGCCCCAGCTTGGGCTGTCCCAGGCCACAACACTAAATGGGCTGCGCAGGCAAGGGGGCTGCCGTGTCCTGCCCACCCGGAGTTCCACGAGCACCCTCGGGGGCCGGGGGGGGCAGCTGGCAGGAACAGCCCTGTTGTCCCGCCCCAAGATGGCCACCCTGAAGTGAGTTCAGAGTTTTACCTGCCTTGACTCAGGTGTGCCCCTCTCAGGGATGAGAGGGGTGGATGTTGTTGAATGAGCCTAGTGGCTGCCCCGGGGCACTGAATGTCACTTGCTTTGCCTGACCTTGCCCCTCAGGGACTTGAGGGGGGTGCTGATGAGTTGCCTCCCTGGAAACCCACCCTGCCTTTCCACAGGAGTGCTCAAAGGCCACCCCAGAAAGGCAGGGATGTGCTGTATGAGCTCTTAGAGAATCACCAGGCTCACCCTCCAGGCCAGGCGTGGGCTGGGCACAGAAACATTGACACAACTTACAAAGTGTGAGGGACCAACCCTTTGCTGTACAAAAGGGTGCCAGGCTGTGCTCGGGGAAAAGAACAGCAATTCCTAGTGCTGCACTGGGCACCAGCCTAGTCACTGCTGTAGAAGCCAGAGAACAGCAGTGCACAGCGGGATCCCAAACCATACAATCTTTACAAGACCTGGTCCAGTCCTTGCAAGGGCAAGTAGAGAACTTAAAGGGACAATTGAAAGAAGAAAGAACCCAGGCAAATTATATATGATCTGCTTTGAAAGAGCAGCTCCTTGCAGGCAAGGACAGTTCTCCGCCCCCCCCCCCCCCCCAAAAAAAAAAAAAAAAAAAAAAAATTACTGGATAGGCCAATAATGAATTGGAGGAAGTAAAATCAAAATTGAACAAACTAGATGTACCCACCTGTTCTCTGTGACCCTTAGTCAAGACTGAGTTTAAATATGAAGATGATTAGGATGAATTTCCTCAAATTACAACTAAAGAAATTCCATATTCTGCTACGGAATTGTCTGCATTGAAAACAGAGTTTGGCCAGACTCCTAAGGAGTCAGAGGTGGAATATGTTTGGAGAATGTCATTGTCTGGAGGGGGATCAGATACTGTTGAGCAAAAAGGAAGATGAGGGCTATTGAGGGCAGGGAGTGTTCCTGACCACTGGGAACTATCCTGCACCCTGGTTCCTGACACAGAGAGCAGCCTGCTGGGCTGGGGGTCTTAACCTTTTGGAAATGGGGTATGCCCTTGGTGTTATGGGGACAGTTGACCACCTAGTAGAAACCTACAGAAGACAGCATGTCTGCAAATAATGTATGACCAGGAGTTTAGACCTAAACAGGAATTCCCAGTGATGATACTGATTTGACCCAGAATGAATTACTCCTCTCGTAAGGGGCCTCCTCTACTCCTTAAAAGCATATTCAATTGCAGGAGAAAATACAGGCAATGTCTCAGAGCAAAATGGCTATCACTGCATTAGAAGGGATAGCAACCCCTAATTGCAAACCCCAGGAAAAGAAAATGCGGACTTGGGGAGAAGTTGCTCAAGAGTTAATACATTATGGATGAAGATACACCACTCATCCACTAAAACTGACCCAAAAGGTTTAAGGTGCACAGAACTGAAACTTTCTCCACACCCAACAAACAATAAAAGGATGTCTCCCATAGCATCATCAAGCGGGAGAGAGGTTGAACACAAACATAAGGGTCTGTGGACCATGGCGGGGCAGAAAGATATTTCCTGAGACCTTATGAACAGGTTGCCGACTGAAAAACTGAAGAAGCTGGTGTTGGGATGGCCTGAATGTCCACTGGTTAAGAATGAGAGCCCAGTTCCTGACCCTTACCAAAGCCAACCACATCCCCTAGGCCGATGGGAAACTAAACCCTTCAGCCCCTTGTAGTAAGCAGGGGAGTGAAGGGTGGGTACATGTTAGGCAGCTCACTGAAAATCACTGAGTTGATCTATTAGTAACTTGTTTTGTGAAACCTAAGTTGGCACCAATAACATTCCTAGTAGATACTGGAGCTCAGATTTTGGCTATTAAAACTGAAGATGCAGCACAAAGTAGCATAACTTTGTCTAAGCGGTGTACGCTTGTTGCAGATTCTTTTGGTAATGTTCAAGCATGGATATTGGCTAGTGTCGCTTTGCTATTACCCAGTGATGATACAGCCACTCTGGTAACAATGGCTGTGGGGCCATTCCCACTGAACCTTTTTAGTCTTGATGTTCTGAAAAGTCAGCTGTGCATTGATGGTAAGGGGAGGAACTGGATGTTTGGCACTCCATCTATAGATATATGGCTGTTATATGCTGCACCTTTGCTCCCTCCCGCATGACTGACAAGTATCAAACTTGTTTTATCTGTTACCCTTATTTTACCTGTTACCCTTAGGGGCACGGGAAGGGGTAACGCTGGGATTGGAGAAGTTAAAGGAAGAGGGGCGTGTAGTGCCAGACCACTCTTCTTCTAACCCTTTTGATCCCAGGTTAAAACTAACTAAGGCCCATTAACAGCTGCTGTGCCAAACATTGCAGAGTTTATAGCACCTATCCAGGAACAAGCTTATCCCATTATGGCAACTATTGATGTCAAAGACATGTTTTTTATGGTTCCCTTCCAACCGGAGGACCAAGAATGCTTTGTGTTTCCTTGGGAAGGACCCACTCAAGTTTCTACTCACATAGCTTTAAGGATGCTGAGAAATGGTACCCTACCTGGGAAAAGGGTTTGTTTCGGGTCAGCTTAGCCCTTCAAGAGGCCAAATACACCATACATAAACAACCGATAGTGCTCAGAGGTCATTTTAAGGTGATAAAACCTGTGTTGACCGGGACACCACCCGCTGATGGGTGAGAAATGGTATGATTGTTTAAATCAGACTAAAGAAAAGGGGGTATGGTTGGGACAAAGCCCCTGTAAATGGATGTTATCATGTGGTCACAATTGTAACCGCAGAGTGTAAACCTCATAATTGTTTAAGGTATAAGGGCAAATGGAATCAGACGCATGTTCAGTTATCCACTGGCACTTAGATACAATGTCCATATAATAATCATAAAAAATGTTAGTATTGTGATAAAGGGTGAAGGGTTTAATATGGCTATTCTCACTTGTCAGGGAGGTAATACTACTGCAGAGAAGTATGCAGCACAAGTGGTTTGTTGACACACAAATGGAACCAGAGCCTCTTTTCAAGAATTCTGGTCTAACACCCACCAAACAGGAAGTCCCCTGTTATCTAGTTGTTCCTGGCATCTAAGTGCAGGGGCTTGGAGGTTTAGTTATAACTTTGCCAAAGGTTTTATATGTGGGCCATTGGGAAACAAGGACACTTTGTATTACAATGCCCTGAGTAATGACAAAATGGACCGGTCCTTTCCCTAAAGGAATGTGGGCCCTACAAGGCTACTATTGGTTTTGTGGGCATTATGCTTACAAAAAATTACCCCCTAATTGGTCAGTAATATGTTATATACGGTGTATTTGACCCTTGTTTTTTTCTCTTACCCAAAATTCAAGGAAATACATTAGGAATTAGAGTATATGATGACCTAATAAGAGAAAAACAGTCAACTGGAACCTCACTTACTGGTGGGAGCACTCAGAATTGGGGAAAGCATGAGTGACCACCAGAACAAATTACACAGTATTATGGACCAGCCACTTGGAACCCTAACGAGGTGGTTAGTAGTGCTGGAGAAGCTATCCATAATTTAAACCACATCATACGGTTACAAGCTGTCCTAGAAATTATCACCTATGAGACTGCCCATGCCCTTGATGTATTGGCAGATCAGGCCACACAGATGTGAACAGTGATATTCCAACACTGAATGGTTTTCAATTACCTGCTAGTCAAAGAAGCGTGTCTCTGTGTTAAATTAAATGATCATAATTGTTGTTTAAAAATTGACAATAATCATCAAGTTGTTAAACATATCACTTCAGGAATACGAAAACTGGCCCATCCCGGTCCAGACCTGGGAGACTTGGGAATTTGATCCCTTTTTTTGGCTTCCAGGTACCCCAAGAGTCAGATGCATTCTTTTCTATTTGTTATGTGGTGTTGCATTGTTATTGTTCCACCCATGTTTAATTCCATGTTTTGCACAGTTGTGCCAAAGTACGATTTCAAGTATGCAACTACTTCAAGTAGGTGCCTCACATTATGATGTCAAACACATCCGTGTGGTATTTTGGTCTAAGTGTGAAACCCCTGTTGTAAACATTGTATAAACTATGCTCTTTCCCACACTTTGCTATTTTCTCTACCTTTCCACCACCATGGACTAAGAAGCAACAACCTTTGAGACACAGGGTGGTGTGGGAAATCATACTGTGAGCTGATGGTCTCAGAGCTTGTTTACATCCCTGCTGAGCTTCATGCAAGGCTCCCTGATGGTTTAACCAAACTCAGCAGTTGTGGATGAGTCAAGGTGCAAACAGCCACCTGAAACCACATTGTTTTGGGGGGCATGTCCAGACATGAACGACCACCTGCACCATTGAACAGTGAGAGGCGTGTGATACAGAGACCCCAACAAGAACAGACAAGGAAACTATGGACCAAAGGGATGCTGCTGGATCCATGGTGGAACTATCTCTTGAAACTCTCTCCTGACCACTTGCTAGGTTTTTTTCTTTTCTATCCCTCCATTCCTTTCCTATCGGTATTTTTTTATGAACAAATTGTTTCAATACTCTTTCATGACTGGTGGCATTTGATTTCATTCATGTCTTCATCTCACTCTGGGTGTAACATTGAACCTCCCCAGCTCAGATTGTCCCAGACTGGAACAGATGTATGTATCAGTAATTGCTTCTCCACTTACCTGAGTGGTTTTCGTAACAGTCTAGATATTAAACTAATACACTGCATATATATATAAATAAACAAAACATCAAAATAAGCAGGTCATAGCGTAATATTTATAAATTATTAGAAGAAACTTTAAATTCATCACACAGAACTACTAGATGAGTAGTTTAAGTAAATGTACTGCAGCCTATGGAAAGCTCATACATTATTACCAACCATTATTGTCCTAATAGTCTCTTTCTTAGTAATTGAATATCAACACTAGTTGTCCACTTGGACTGTTTATTATTGGTTTTGCTTCTTGGATGACAAACATGGGAGGAAAATCAAGTATTCTGTGAGATAACAATCAGATTTCTGTTAACATTGACTACATAATTGCTGGGATATCCCTTACAATCAAAATCTCTAACTGAATTAAAAATAAGGAGCATGATACAAAAAAGGTCACAAGGGTGTAAGGTTGAGTCAGTCATGACTGACCTCAAGTTTTCTTTCTCTTACATCATTCTCAAACTCAGATGGAGTCTCTTCCTCAAGGGTACAGTTACTTCCCAGCTAGAAAAATTACATGTATATGATTGAGAATTAATTGCAGATGCCTGTAGAGTATGGATACATTTTCACACAAATATTTCCTTTATTTGTTTCCTAGAAGGAACTTGTACACCTTATTTTATGAACAAAAGAAAGGATTTGTATAACCTATCCAAACAAATGTGTAGTGTGTACCTGAATGAATACTTACAAATAATCTTTCTATTTCTGTCTCTCACATCAGGTTAATATTTAGCCCATTCTGGTAGTCAAAGAGGGACAGGAACATATGATGAGTGGTTGGCAGGTCTGTAAAAAGTTCTGCTTACCACAAATTAAAAAAAATCATATTTTTGACAGCAGCCATACAAGAAACACTATGGACGCCTTGCTCTAGATCACTGATGGTGGGGAGAAGAGAAGAAAAAAAAAAAGGAGAAATAGATCAGGACTTAATTATTCTTTCATAAAAATTCTGTATAAAGAGTGAGGAATACACTACTACTGAGTGTAACTGAAGGAAAGCTTAATTGTTGCTACTGGTACTGTCTCTTCTCAAGGGATAAGGGAGAGAACTAGATTTCAAGGGCTTTTATACTTTAACTGCTGCCTTTCACTGGCCCTAAACAAATGCTTTAAAAAACAGGAAGAAGGTGTTCTTTGTTTAAACAGTTGATGAACTTCTCCTTTACCCAGAGATGTGTATTGTCTACTCTTTTGTTTTTAAGGATAGATAAGAACAGGCACAGGTCAGTGTCAAATTTTATGTTTGCAAAATATTAAGGTTTTTTAAGTTCTTTTAAAACATATATGAAATAACTCACAGGATAAGTAATGTAAATAAACATGTTAAAGAAAAAGAAAAGGAAAAGGAAAAGAAATAGAAGGGAAAAAGGAAGACAAAGCAAAAGGAAGACAGGAAGATTTAAATGTCAGCTTGTAGTGCAGTACCTCAACTTCTGACTAAAGCATCTTCCATGATGAAATTCTATCTCACTATGGCACTCAGCTGGATGAAAACACCTGGGGTCTTTGGCAAAGTGAGCCATTGTCACCAGAGCAAGGTTCTCTGAGCTACATTTTGGGGTAGATTTATCTCCTGAAAATGTATTCACACTTGAATAGAGTTACACTTGACTCTGAAGAAGACAGAGAAAATGCATAGTGGAACAGTAGTTCAATCATCCTTGAGGCAGAATGAGGTGACCTGAAATTATTTATGTCCTTAGTACAATGTGATTAAGAGGAATATATCCACCTCCCCACAGTACTTTAGAAGTTAATACTGCTGAGACATATATGTACCCATTTGAAAGAAAATAATTTCTTTGCACCACATAGTTTTTATATTTGTATTAATTTGTAATTGTAAGTTTGAACTTATAATTGTTTAATTAGCTAAATTGACTTTTTAATTTATTTTTTCAAAATTCAATAATGTTTGACTATATTTTATCTGAAATAATGAATTCATACTGTGATAATAGTCATGATAGAATTAAAAGAAAAAACAATTTGAGAGATTCCTGTTTTCTGGCAACAAGTTCCATCCAGTGGATGCAAACTTAATTGCAGTATATTTCCTTAACGATCTGGCCTAATTGGGACTAAAGATATGGTACATTTTGAATGTCACCTTTCTTTAACAAAGTGTTTGTACTCTGTGCTATTTGAAGCACCTTTAAATGATTTGGTTTATGTATAAGTAATGATTTTTCTGAATATTTAATCAAGACTTGCAGAAAGGGACTGGCAGGAAATCATAAAGATTAGCAATGGGAATGACCTGTTGGGTCATCAGGGTTTGTTAATTCATTTCCAGTCACAGAAGAGTGTAGGTGGTTTTCCTGCAGTACATTGGGTAGTGCTTTGTCCATTCTTTAGAATTTGAGCATTTCATGTTGAAAGAATAGCTGGAATACAGATGGCATGCTGGAACCAAGTTTTCTTCTCACTTCCACTGCAGTAAATTAAAAAAATCTCATCACCACTGAAATCAATGCAATTGTTCCTTGTTTCTATTAAGGTGAAAATTAGGGTGCAAATTCCAGGCAAAATCACCAGTGGTCTGAATCATTCATCCTTCTGCGTTGTCTATTTTCTTTGATGATAAAGGGAGCTAGGAAAGTGACTACTTTCCTAACTTAGATTTACTGTTCTTATGTTAATTCACAATGCTTCCGCTGATCATTCATACACATGCACTCATTGATACTTCACTCACTCACTCATGCACACACACACACACACACACACACTGTAATGAATGTTTCATCTGAACATCCAAACATCAAAAGCAACACTAGAGCAATAGTTTTGACTAATAAGTTGTAAGTACTTTAGAAGGAATGAGGAAAAGGTGATGAAGGTGACATGGTGACACGCTACTTCTGCTGTTGCTCAGGATATTCTGAAATTTGAGGTACCCTTAGAAAGGAGGGAATTACAGGGAGAGACACAAAATGGGAGACTGCAGCTACCCAGTTGTCTCACATTGGACAGAGTAGTATGATTCCAGATATTTTTATCTTTTGATTATGTTTCTATGTTCTTTTTTTAGAAGCATAATTTGTTTGCTTTTATATTTCTCCCCATCTCCTTTCTCATTTTTCTTAGTTGTTTGTGGTTTTTTTGTTTTGTTTTATTTGTTTGCTTTTTTGGGGGGGTGTTGGGTTTTTTCGGTTTTGTTGTGTTGTTTTTTTTTTTTAAACCAGGAAGGATGTTTAAAAGGTACTTGACCCTAAAACATAATTGCACTTATATTTCAGACCATTACACTAGCTTCTGCTGCATTCACACTAGCTGCCAACCATGAATAAAACACTGACACACTGAGGCAACGTTAAAACCAAGTATATATCACCCAAACTCAAACTGTCAAGCACCTCTTATTGTAGTTTATTTTTTCCCCTGTTATTGCTCATTACCAAAACATGTCTTCATGTAAGCAGAATCTTTCTTTTTTTTTTTTTTTTCAGTCTGTACCTCTCTTCTGAATCACGAGTTATGCCAGAGACTAACTTTAGTAGCATCACTATTTTTTTTATCACGGGAGCTGCAAGAGGCTTGAACAAATTAAGACCAATCCCCCAATAGATCAGGAAGGATAGACCTTGTATAGATATGTTACAAATTACAAAGGCAAGGGAAAGACTGAACATAAGAAGAGAGACAAAAATCTTTTTTTACAGGGGAAATGCAAAGGCTGATACATTTGGAGATCCATTTGCTAAGAGACATAAGGTGGGCCAAATACCTAAACAAGCATGCAGTATCAGAGCCCATGATATCACTGATATCCCACTTATCCACAGTCCGGCAAAGGAGCTGGTAAATATTACACAACATCTCTGGGTTGTCCGTGGTCTTCTGGAGTTACAGCTGAACACCAAGACGTATTGGTGGGTGTCTAAAATGTCAGTGGGTGCCTGTATACAGACACATGTATTGCTCCTTTTTTTAGATCTTTAAATAGACTTTTGTCTCTCTTAGCAAAGCTTACTAAACCTTGCATTTTTTTTCCTCACAAACATATCCCAAGTAATGTAAAATAAGTGCAATAACTGGTTTACAGTTTCAAGCTTTTTGCATTTAGTTTCCATCTGACCCCATGAAATCTTTTATTCAAAGCTACAACATGATCAAGTTTCAGAGTACATACAAGGGCCTCTGTCCCTCTTCTCTTTCTTTGGAATTATTTGTTGCACCTACAAAAAGCCTGTATGCCCCCTGCTGGGATGTATACTTCTTGGTGTACGGAGCCTGGAAATGCCTCTGGCAGCTGGGTGACTGAATTGCACCATATACCATGTTTACCCAAAGCCACAATGAAACTCTGGAGCAGTGTAAAAACCTGAAAATTGATCTCCACAGTCATTAAAATCACTCTTACAGTAAAGAACTTGGGATATTCCAACATGTTAATTTACAACAATGCCAAATGAGACAGAGAAAATGGGAAAGAATTGTTAGAACATGTTTTACATAATCTTTATACCATCATAAAAAAAAAGAAAAAAACCTCAACCAATCATCCAGCCAGCCAACCCCCCCCCCCAAAAAAAAACAAACCAAAAAGCAACCCCACCATCAGAACACAAAATAAGCAATTGCTGAAAAGAAAATAAAGTGCAAAAATACTACCAGAATGTTTTTTCTACAATTGTGGGAGTCATTAAGACTCTTGATTCAGTCTTCACATTTTCTTCCCTCTGCAAACACCAAGCAGATGAAGGATGAATCTCCCAAATGATGTATTCTAAATCCAGCTTAAATAAAAGACTGACAGGGATCACCACCAGGGTGGTTGTGACCAACTTGCCTAAGGAACGTTAATGTTTGCCTCTTTTACTTTTCACCTTAATTCTGCATGACATTTGAAAAGAGATCTCCTTAGTTTGATAGGTGACTTTATGGGCCGTGTGTCTTACTCCAGGTCTGAACATAACCCAGTGCTTTGCCAAGGGGGGAAAAAAAAAAAAATAAAAAAATAAAAAAATAAAATTGTTTTAATATGTAAGTAGTTGGTATTATTCTTTGCTCTCAGCTGCCACTGCAAGTATACCTCACTCCACCTGCAACCACAAGACCGTTGATGATCCTTGCATCAGTGTCAGGGCTATTTCATAAATCAGCCAGCAGGAGGTGGTCTGAAAGCCAAATTCTGAGTGCTCCCCTGGGGTCTTAATGGGTTACCTTTGAATTGGAGCAAGCTCTCATGGGTCCCAGGCTGTTTGAACCCCATAACTGGGTCTTCCACATAAGTAGCTATCGAGGCAATGGGTCTTCTGGGTTCTTACTTAATATGCTTAGAGCTTTTGCTATTAGAATAAATGCCAGTTCTTTTTGTTACTAGATTCCCCAGGCTTTCAGAGTACGATTTTAAGCACTCTAAATGCCACCGCTACTCATTATCCCACCTCCCACTCCCCAGTGGAATTCTTAAGTGACAAGAAACTGGAAAAATACAGATGGCATAATTATATATTTTGCAGTTGATTAATCACCACAAAACATTAATCACATTTGGTGTAACAATACATAATCAAATTCTTTATAGTAGAAATTAAGTTTCTTTCTGATAGGGAATGGATTCCTTTAGGATATTGACATGGCTTTTCAGCATCTGTTTTGCACCAATTCCACATCTGCATTTGATTCAATCAGCTTTAGGGCTCTGCAAAAATATGGCTTTAAGGTTTGTTTCACATTTCTAAGTGCACATGTTAATAATAGCAGAAGTGCAAATAGAGATATATCTGCTGTAACAAACTACTCTTTGCATGCTACGCTTACTTGTTTTCTGCCTTCAATGAATCTTTCACTTTTCTCCTTTTAAGTTAGTTTGTTAAACAGAAGAGAAAATTTCTTTTGAAACAATTCATATTAGTAATACATTGACAGAAGAAAGAGGGTCTAGATAGTACACCAAAGAGGGAACCCCAGATAATGTGTTACTGCTGTCAACATCAAAGACATGAGGAATTGCTGGCCCAGTGGTCAAGGCATGATGTTGTAGCTAGTCCCATCAGATATACCTACTACCCCTTTGTGCTGCCTTTGGCTCCACAGTCTTGATGGCCTGTCACACGCAGCTGCCCTGCCAAAGGTTAATCTTTGGTGTTGGTTCAAAGCTATGAATTTACACCACTGGCCCATAGCTTGTATGCTATCCTAGGATATGTTAAAACTGGTTTCAGCTCTGTCTTCAGATGTGGGTAAAGGCGGCCACAGTTTTCACTTCCAAAAGTGTGCATTCCCAGCTGTATTATGGAACAGCCAGAGGGTAGTACATATTCCATCGCTGCTGCTAAATCTGGGTCACTGTGCAGTAAAGCAACAGAAAATGTACAAGCCAGAGTCAGAACAATCAAGCAGGTTCTAGATTTAATTGCCCACTACTAAGGGATACTCTCCCTTAGATAAAACATGTCAACATAACTAAAAAGACTCTAAAATCCAGGTAGATGTCTCCATAAGATTAACTAATTCTTGCTCGTTTCTGTTATAGTCCAACATGACATATATGCCTTTCTGGTAGATTAAATAATCTAGCTGCAGCACAGAGGCTAGAGAAATGTTTCTGTTCAGGCATGAGATAATGAAGCTTACTTAGGATGTGGAAGCTCAAACTCAGTTCAAACCCAGTCTGATGAAGGATGTTTCTCCCCATTCATCAAGGAAGTGTTCTAACCACCAGGATAAACTGGAAAGGACACTTCATCCTCTCTCAAACAGTCTGTTCTGAGAAGGCTGTTGGCTTCAAGAACAGAGAGATGTTCTCTGTTCAATTTGGATTTATATGTCTTTCTGTTTCTCTGATATTACACCTCTAAGATTCCTCCTGTCTCATCTGTTAATCCCATGGAGATACATAAATTATCTATATAGTCACTAGCCCTTAGTTCCTCTGAATCACGTTTGGAAGACACATACTTTCTCTGATTGTATGGGAGACATCTGTACTGCTGTGACAGACTCAAGATTATCTGTTAGAAAACTATACTAAGATGAATGCCCTGGTTCAAATATGAAACCACTGACTTCCCCTGGAGTTTGCTCAACTGAGATACAGATAATCTCTGGGAAAATGGC